>NC_089795.1:88431729-88491729 GCF_040412425.1 Macrobrachium rosenbergii | reverse complement strand
AGAACTGAACTGAATATAGAATTTAGGCCAAAGGCCAAGCACTGGGACCTATGAGGTCATTCAGCGCTGAAACGGAAACTGAGAGTAAAAGGTTTGAAAGGCGTAACAGGAGGAAAACCTCAAAGCAGTTGCACTATGAATCAATTGTTAGGAAAGGGTTGAGGAAAGTAAGATGGAAGAAAGAGAATATGAAAGGAGGTACAGCAAAAGGATCGAAAGGGGTTGCAGCTAGGGACCGAAGGCACGCTGCAAAGAACCTTAAGTAATGCCTACAGTGCGCCGCATGAATTGCACTGACGGCACTAACCCCCCCTAAGACGGATGATACAACCATTGCTACCGCATGATTTGTCCAGCTTATTTCAAATCCTGATATGTGATTAAAAGTAATTCGCCCACACAAGAAACATCAGAGGTTCAAGCGAAGATGCTATGCATTGCTACCCTCAAACAATTCCCCTTGTATTAAAATGATTTATTTATATTGTCATCTACTCATTTATTCCTTTATCTCATCTTTTCTTTCTGTGTTTCCCGTTATATCTTCTGTAACCTCTTTCGAATGAACACCATAATTTTCTTTGGAAGCTTGAATTTTAAGTAAGTGGCCCTTGTAGGTTTGCTCCATATAAATAGAGGTTTGCGCTCTTAATAATAATAATAATAATAATAATAATAATAATAATAATAATAATAATAATAATAATAATAATAATAATAATAATAATAACTTTCAGAGCATTTTAGCTATATAAACCTTTTTCTCCATTCGTTTCTTTTCGCGAAGAATATTGGCCTCCCTTATGAACATACGCCTCTAACTAAAAAACGGTTTACCAGGTTCAACCGTTTGAAGAATATTTCCCAGAAAACAGAATATAAATACTTTCACAGTATTTTCCTTCTATACAGAACTTTTTCCCCAAAGTACATAGTTTCTTTTCCGGAAAAAAATTGACCTATACCTTATCAACAAACATTTCTAACTTGAAAATGGTTTACCAAGAACATTTACAAAATAATTTTCGTTAAATAGGGCATAAAAACTCAATGCTATCTGACACTTTATTCCAGAAAGCATCTGAAAATCAGCTATTGTTTTACACTGAGAAACTCCATTTCAATTTCACGTACCGGCAATTCATTCCACCAAGGGCAAATGAGGTCAATGACACAGCATAATTCAGCCCATACCTGACCCCCAGGCAGGTAGATTCAAAGGTGAGATGAGTGACCAGGAGGAGGAGGAGGAGGAGGAGGAGGAGGAGGAGGAGGAAGCATTAACATATGTAAAGTAAGCATGACCAAATCAGTGGCACGATAGGGATGATTAGCATAAGCACATACACTGCACCAGCAATGAAGGGTTACGGTCAATTGCAACACAAACAGGTAAACTCGAACAGGTAAAGGTTCAATGTTTATTATACACGCGTGTACAAACATGGTTCCATGCCCTCTGCCCGGAAAATATTTTGTCATCGCTAATTATCATTCATCTATTTGAGGACTTTCTCATCATATTGTATTTTAGTATATTTTCACATTTTGTATATTAATCAGTTAATGACATTCTGCTCAAACTGTCCCAGTTAACAGTTAAAGTTGAAACGTATTCTTTGAAATTTGGTTTAACTTAATCTCTCTCTACTCTGAATTGAGTTGAACACAGAAATAAGGCCAAAGGCCAAGCACTGGGACCAATGAGGTCATTCAGCGCTGAAACGGAAACTGACAGTAAAAGGTTTGAAAGGCGTAACAGGAGGAAAACCTCAAAGCAGTTGCACTATGAATCAACTGTTAGAGAGGGTGGAAAGTAAGATGGAAGAGAGAGAATATGAAAGGACGTACAGTAAAAGGAATGAAAGGGGTTGCAGCTAGGGGCCGAAGGGACGCTGCAAAGAACCTTAAGTAATACCCGATGTGTACCTCCCCCTACGGGGAATATGGAAGGAGGTACAGTAAAAGGAACGAAAGGGGTTGCAGCTAGGGGCCGAAGGCACGCTGCAAAGAACCTTAAGTAATGCCTACAGTGCACCGCATGAGGTGCACTGACGGCGCTACCCCACTACGGGGTCTCTTTACTCTGCAATCCAGTCTTGACTGGCCATCAATTATTACTAACCTTTTCATCTGAATACAAAGTTTTTTTTTTAAACTATAATCTAGGACATAGGCTACAACATTTAACCTGCCGTTTTGTAATTATAAGCACGATATACTTAACCCATTAATCGTCAGTGTGATATCTAAAATTATACTGAACAATTTCTTTTCGTTTTTTAGTTTTCTGTAAAAGAAAACTATAGTGCCACTTTGTCTGTCCGTCCGCACCTTTTCTGTCCGCCCTCAGATCTTAAAAACTACTGAGGCTAGAGGGCTGCAAATTGGTATGTTGATCATCCATCCTCCAATCATCAAACATACCAAATTGCAGTCCTCTAGCCTCAGTCGTTTTTATATTATTTCAGGTTAAAGTTAGCCATAATCGTGCTTCTGGCAACGATATAGGATAGGCCACCACCGGGCAGTAGTTACAGTTTCATGGACCGCGGCTCATACAGCATTATACCGAGGCCACCGAAAAATAGATCTGTTTTCGGTGGCCTTGATTATACGCTGTAGTGGCTGTACAGAAAACTCGATCGCGCCGAAGAAACTTCGGGGCACTTTTTACTTTTTTTTTTTTTTACTTAATTTTACATCATAACCGTACTTTAGGACATACAGCATTTAACCTGCCTTGTAATTGTCAATAGGGCACACACATAAGCTCCATTAATCGTCAATTCATCTAAAAATTACACTGAACAAGTTCCTCTCTGCTTACACTGACAGTTACACATTACGCTAGGTTTATTCTGAAGCGTCTCACGCTACACAAACACACAAAAGTATATCTACACATACAATCGACAAAGAGATCACGAACCGAGGTCTCTCCACACCCATGCAATTATACATCACCACTCCTAATATCCCACATTAATCCCTTCATAAAACACAAGATGACCTCGCTATGTGGCTGATATTCGTCACGCTAAGAGGGCTATCTTGCCTAATGTTCGGGACCAATCGACTGACTCCATAATAACAGATATAATTCGACTTTTATCTATGCTTCCCCGAAAGCTTATATTATTTGAGAGTAAATTTCAATTTCGATAAAGTACTGCTGTTTACCCACTAAAGACGAATTTTTTTCCTTCCTAGTGACTATTTTGGGGATGTCCTAATGGAACATAGGCCTACGCGAATTTGTTGGAAGTTCATGGCGAGTCTAGTCAAGATTCGGAGCATGACCAAATATGTGACTGGAATCTGACCTCAAGCTGACAGTACCGAAAAGGTTCAACACAGGTCTGACAGACTAAAGAACTAACCAAATTATAAACATAAATTGTTGATAAGGAATGCAATACGGAATATAAAATCTAGGAGGCCAAGGCCATAGCTGGGACCTACAAAAGGTCACCCAGCACTGAGAAATGAAATCCGAAATAAAGTATTAATTTTGAAAGGCCGGTAACAGGAGTCGAAAAGGCCAAAGCAGTTGCACTATGAAACAATTGTCCAATGAGAGGGCTGAGGAAAGTAAGATGGAACAAAGAGAATATGAACGGAGGTACAGTAAAAGGAATGAAAGGGGTCGCAGCTAGGGGCCTGAAGGACGCCGCAAAAAAAGCAAAAAACCTCAAGTAATGCCTACAGTGCACTGAGAGAGGTGTACTGACAGCAGCACTGCCTCTACAGGGACAAATTGCTGAATGGAATGGAATTTAGAGTTTAGGCCAAAGGCCAAGCACTGGGACCTATGAGGTCATTCAGCGCTGGAAAGAAAATTGCGAGTAGATAGGTTTGAAAGGTATAACAGGAGGAAGTCTCGCTGTTGCACTTTGAAATAACTGTTAGGAGAAGGTGGACAGCAAGATGGAAGAAAGATAATATGAACGGAGGTACAGCAAAAGGAACCGAAAGCGTTAAATTGCTGAAGGGAAACACACCATTACAAGAATCCTTATTCAAACTCACGGACACCATTAAATAGATAAACACTGACTGGAACAGTATATCAATAACTCACCTGGCTAAATGAACTCACTCTCATTAATAATACACATCTCATTTCTTCCAAATGCCTCTTCTCAAGTTGCTTGCATGACGCAAAGAATACGGGTCCATTATTCAAGCGCCGGGATTTTATTTTTCCACCGCTGTTGACCAAGAGAGACCTTTTTATTTGATGGCAAAACCAACCAATGCATTAATCATTAACGGTCTCAACGGATTTTTGTTTTCTACTGTAATTACGGCGACGGTAATTTATGTGACTCGACGTAGCCTGACATTTTGTGACCGATATATCCTTATTTACTGTCACACGTTGGCTAAATAGCAATGGTGATTTTTACTGTCATATAAAATGGTTTACCAAGAGTGTTCTTTGAATATATATATTTACTGAACTCTCTCTCTCTCTCTCTCTATATATATATATAATTTATATGTATACATTTTATATATATATATATATACTTATATATAAATATCTCTCTCTCTTTATCTCTCTCTCTCTCTCTCTCTGACAAATACATATTTACTGAACTCTCTCTCTATATATGTAGCCTATACATTTTATACATATATATATATATATATATATATATATATATATATATATATATATATATATATATATATATATATATATATATAAAAATCTCTCTCTCTCTCTGGCAAATACATAAAGGAGTACAATTACTGTACATAGGTACTTATTACTGTAGAATGTACGTAGTAATTCGCAAACTGTGTTTGAAAAGTAGGCCCATGTTTATTAAATTTGGCACAGAAACTAGACATGTGTACAAGACACAAAACAACTTGCATAACTCGATTGTGACTAACAATGGCGAAGTGCACAGACTGCAGTATCTGTGAATATCGATTACTGAGTATAAATATAAGAGTTGCTACACGAATAATACCTGACAGTGAAACGCGTAACTTTGTAGTATAAATCTGCCCTAAAATGGAAAAGTGCAGTATCTGCAAAATTTTCGAAATTGAGACGTGCCACCTACTGGGCTCGTGAAACACTAATGCACATGTTACTGCAGTTTCAGAATGATTCTTCGATGCTTTATTTAGGGGTCCCATTTGCAGTATCTGCAAAATCGGTAGTAAGGGAAGAGAAAACTGCAGTATCTCTGCAAAATTTTCGTGAAATACTAATACACAAGTTACTGCAGAGATGATTCCACCTGATTTGGGCATTTCAGTGTCTGCAAAACACTAATACAAAACTGTTATCTGCAAAATTTTCAGAATGATTCTTCAAGTTTGAAATATTCTTGATTTAGGGGTCACATTTGCAGTATCTGCAAAATTTTCGAAACTGAGATGTGCCACCTACTGGGCTCGTGAAACACTAATACACAAGTTACTGCAGTTTCAGAATGATTCTTCAATGCTTTCCACGAGTATTTGGGGGGTCCCATTTGCAGTATCTGCAAAATCAGTAGTAAGGCAAGGTAGTATCTACCATTTTTTCTCAGTTCTGTATTCCATTTTTGCAGATTCTTAAAAATGTTACTGTGGAAAAGTCTTCCATTTTTTTAGGAAAACGTAAAATTCTTAAAAATGTTACTGTGGAAAACGTAATCTGTATATCACTTGACCATACCCCCCACAAACAAATAAAATACAAGAAAAAATATATACCTTTGACGGAAAGTACTACAGCATTAAGAAGGTATTATAATACACCCCACAAAAGAAAATAAACAATAAAAAAAACCCAATATCTTTAACTTCAAGTACTACAGCATAAAGGTCTTATCTTGGGTAAACAAATTGAACATTCAACTCTCATACGGGCCACAGTTCAAAGTCTTGATCCAGAACCTTAATATTATTTGTGAAAAAACATTTTCGAATGTTGAATAAATGTTTGACGAATGTTGGAACAACAAAGCTTGTGGAATGGAATATACAGTTTAGGCCAGAAGCCAAGCACTGGGACCTATGAGGTCATTCAATGGTGGAAAGGAAATTCAGAGCAGGTAGGTCTGAAAGGTGTAAAAGAAAGACAACCTCGCAGTTGCACTATGAAATAATTTTGAGGAGAGGGTGGATAGCAAGATGGAAGAAAGATAATATGAACGGAGGTACAGTAAAAGGAACGAAAGGGGTTGCAGCTAGGGGCCGAAGGCACGCTGCAAAGAACAAAGCTTGTGTTTTTATCTACGAAGTCTGGTATTCAAGAACTGGTTATTTGTTCCCCTGAAACTGAGATAGAATACCCTATTCTTAGTTACAAAGCTAAAAGGAAATTATGGGTACTGTAGGCATTAAAACAAATGCCCTTTTTTCCCCAATGAGCGGGAAGGTTTTAAGAAAGCATTTATGGGATGAAGTTGCTGGTCCCACACCCTGCCTCATGGACTGAATATAAGGAACTTGCTGGCAAAGGCGTCTGGATTTTCGTGGTGGTCACCAACCCAGTTACTGACCAGACCCGACATTGGTTAACGATCACCCATATAAAATATAATTATATATATATGCACACACATATATAGGCTATATATAATATTGCGAATGTCTAATAGACTTCCTCCAATCTAGAAGGCCAAGTTTTTGCTTCGGTTATAACGTTATACTGCAGTTGATCATTATGCACATTCTTTTAACTGGTATCTTAAGTTGTTCAACTCCCTTCCCAATTTTACAGTCGAGGTTAGAGGCGAGATTTACAAAACAGCCTCTGAAGTACGAATATGAATTCTATATCCCACGTAGGGGAATTAGAAGGAACGAAAATTGCAATAAATTTTTCTATTCTCGTCAATTCTAAGGCTTCTCTTTCGTCACAATTTCAGTGCTATGTGTTGTGTCATCTTTCTCGAAGTGCCTTTCTTGAAAACAGGTTTTAACTAAACTTTTCCCCCAATTCTTACGCGTACGTACACACACACACAAACACATTCACACATACACACGTCTACCAAAGAAAGGTTAACAGGCATTTATCGACAGTTATACTGGTCTTACACATTTTCAGACAACTTAAACATTACCTAATTTACCTCTGAAGGAACAATATATATATATATATATATATATATATATATATATATATATATATATATATATATACACATATACACACACATACTATAAAACTGTGAGGAATGTGCAGTGTATTCCCAAACTAATAAAACAGCCCATACATCGACACCGGTCAACTTCAAACATTAGTCTCATTATCACACAGTCTTGCGGCCATTGTGGAAGCAGAGCTTCGTATGCACAGAAGCTTCATCAAAACGAAGATATTATGAATATGAGTACATGACATTCATCAATGCAAACACTCGCAATGTTTGCCGATGTTTGTCCTAAATTCTTCTGTTAACAGTGGCGAGCTTCGCAGACACAACTCATTTAGTCTACATAGGCCTAGAGTTTGATATCACAAACTAGATGGTTGGTTTCTATCCGCTACGCAAAGTATTTTACAAATCTTGTTTAATTATATCTGGTAAAACATTTGTGAGAACGGAACAACTTTGCATAACTGCCGAGCTTAAAAAATTGTTAGGCCAATGTTACTTCTAGGAATTCACTACGAGAGCTGTTAATCAGCTCAGTGGTCCGGTCAAACTAAGGTATACTTAACTTTTTTAGGACTTCAATTTAATTCGAATAGACTCTAAAATCACCTGACAATTGGCTTACACTCTCCCAAAGTCGCTCAGGTTACACATGTTCTGATAAGAGCTGAACAGGTGTGCTTATATCAACTTGTGGTGTCAGGGAACACAGAATATAATGTTTGAGAACAGTAGACGACTCTCATAGAGAATTTCTTCTGAAGTGGAGAGGAATAATAAGCAAATTAAGAAACCTAAAAAAGAACATAACCTTTTTAACATAGCCCTGGGATGTAAGCTGGTCACTTGTTGGGGTCAGCTACGCAAGTGACTTTTTAAGGCCAGATGATAAGCTGGTCCTTTTCACAGAGGAATATCCTGACCAAAAATGAGTCTAACTCGGCAAAGTCTTCAGGGAGTGAACTGACAGAGCGCCATATTTTGGAACTATTGCATTCAATATTGACTGCATATCAATAGCAGTAAATACGTAATATGTCTAGACAGCCTAACGTCATATCCTAGACTCACTGCAGAAAACATGGAAATGGATGGGAATATTGGCCTACAAAAACTGGAGCAGGTCAGAGAGAGAGAGATGTCTGACCTTTAGAAAGATGTCAAAGGATACATATGTACTAAACGTACCCAGTGTAATATAAAGTACGCTTGAAGTGTTACAGTAATCTACAGTACATGTAATATACCTTCTCATTAGGCGAAATTAATAATAATAATAATAATAATAATAATAATAATAATAATAATAATAATAATAATAATCAGCCTATGCCTCACTCATCCATGAATAAGATTCTTCGCTTAAATCAAAATACAATTCAGCACAAATCCTAAAAATGCAATACAATTACAATGAAATCAAAATCACATCAGCTCACCAAATCTTTATGATGTAAATGAGAGAGAGAGAGAGAGAGAGAGAGAGAGAGAGAGAGAGAGAGAGAGAGAGAGAGAGAGAGAGAGAGCTGGCTTTAATGATACAATGTGAAAACACTTACCAGGCTGTCAGCTTGAACAGGTAATTAAAATTATTGGTATTATATGTACAACTGTGGTATAGTGCACGCCAATATGTACAACTGAAACTAACCAAATATAATTAGGTATAGCAGTAAACATTCACTTGTTTATTTTTCCATCATACAATTTCCGACAACTTTCTTAGGCACTATAAACTTTTACTTTAAGAGAGAGAGAGAGAGAGAGAGAGAGAGAGAGAGAGAGATTAAACCATATATTGAATTAAATCTTACACACACTGCACTGTAGGTGTAAAGCACAAGGAGATATATCTGAGAGAGAGAGAGAGAGAGAGAGAGAGAGAGAGAGAGTCCAAGAAGTATCGAAAAGTTATACTTATCGAAGTTCAAAATGTTAGCACTAGGCCGAGATCGACCTTACTACACCATTCTGAGAGAGAGAGAGAGAGAGAGAGAGAGAGAGAGAGAGAGAGAGAGAGAGAGAGAGAGAGAGACTCATTCTCATTAAATTTTCATTAGTAATGTCGATCCAAGACTCAGTTAAAACACTTGCTTAATATACCGTAAGTATTACTTATGTAATACGGTATACTTACCAACATTTGCTGGATACTTTCGATTTCAAATATTTTTAAGTAACTTTAAAAAACAGGTTTTTGTTAAGTGTGTTGCATTAAAATTAACATAAAAAAACTTACTGTAATAATGTTAAAGTTAACTTACAGTCGTCAACACAACAGCAGCGTAAAAGGCTTCATAATTTGAAGTTTCTTGTGTAGACGTGATAAATATTTACATTTTTATCAAATACTGTGCCCCGAGGAAACTGGGGTTTTACTTAAACACAAAGTACAAATTCTGAGAATTCTTTCATTCTCCTGTTAAAGTTTTACATCGTAAAGTCTTTACATTAACTTAACATCAAAAAACTGACTTGTAAAACATTTTTTTAAATTCTCTAGAAACCCAGAGAATTAGTTTTTCAAGTCTTTCGTCTGAGAATTCCTTCGTTCTCTTTATAAGTTTTTCATCGTAAAAGTCTTTCTTTGAATTTAAAAAAAACACTGAGAATTTTTTTAAAAATTCTCCAGAATCCCTGAGAATTTATCTTTTAACGAATGACTGTTTCTTTTTGAACTTAAAGTCACCGATAACAAACTGTCAAACCGAAATTGCGTGACATTGGAGGGAAAAAATATAACTGACCTAAGGAAAGGGTTGGTAGTACTATTAGGTTTTTGGTTTGATAATGAGGTATGGGAAACGATATCTGGGGTTGTAGGAGTTTGTTGGAGGTTGGTGTTGGGGTTGATGGAGGTTGCCCCAACAAACAAGAGAGAACCCGACACACTCACACTCGAATCACCACGCGCACACTGGTGAGAGTCTCCCTCTCCGTTCTCCATCATGCCGCGTGCTCGCTTCAAACTCCCTCCTCTCCAACTCCCTCCCTCCTCCATCTCCCTCACACCTACCCCTCTCCATCAAGACCCCTCACCCCCTCCTACCTTAATCTGTTCAAACCCCCTGTCCCGACCATCCCGGTCAAATACCCCTCCCCCCCTCCACCTCCTTTCAACCAACCTGTTACGCTCACCCAGTGACTTCACGCTCTTACCACTTTTGTTTTTATTTTTATTTTTATTTTATTCTTGGCTATTCAAATGCATAGCGGTCGAATCTTGATAAAGAACAAACACTAAAATAAAATACGCTATTATTCACGACGGTTAAACTGAAGCAGTTATTTCCCTTCAAGAATAATAACTGGGTTCTGTACGATAGTACTATAGTCTCATATTGTTCCAAATCATTATTTTATTCTTGGCTATTCAAATGCATGGCGGTTGGGTTTTGGTGAAGAATAGACGCTCGAGTAAAATGCGCTATTATTCACGCCTGTTAAACTGAAGCGTTTACTTCCTTTAACGTATAAATAAATGTGTTCCGTACGATAGTACCATTAAATAATAGTCTTACATTGTTCCGCGACAAGCGTTGAGACTTGAGAATTATTAACGAGCAAAAAAAAAAAAGGTTCATTACGGATAACGAATCTAATACGCTTTTACTATTCGTGCGGGAAGTAGGGATAAGAAATGCGCGTTTGCGTGAACATGAATCGAGCAACGACAGTAACTAAGTTACAGAACTGCATGCGCGAAAACAGTCATGAAGTCGAGCTTAAAATTATTGACGACTGTAGCCGATATTCTAACTACGCCTAGTGTTTTCCCTTAATCCATTTCAAAGCAATAATATCATATGACGTTTTGAATTAACTTGGTGTACTGTACGTGTGCGTTACAAGCCGAAAAACACTCGCACACTCTCTCTCTCTCTCTCTCATAATACCATATGACGTTTTTAATTAACTTGGTGTACTGTAAGTGTGTTATAAGCCCAAAACACCCACACACACGCTCTCTCTCTCTCTCTCTCTCTCTCTCTCTCTCTCTCTCTCTCTCTCTCTCTCTCTACCTTATATAATACATATGAACTGAACTAACCACAAAAAGTAATAGAGCCATAATAAATACCCGTAAGCAGTCTTTGACAAAATGAACGCCATAAAGACATGTATTACTTAAGTCATAAAACGATCAGTATATCACTGTCATAATTAAACTTCACTTATTCAAGACGCATTATTCAAGACGCGGTGATTAAAGCTTTGCACTCTCTCTCTCTGATTCTCTCTCTCTCTCTCTCTCTCTCTCTTGCGAGGAAATACACCGATTTTCTTGTGTAAAATTCGAACAAAGCAAAATCATCAGCCTACGTCAGCTTGTCAAGACGTACCACCGAAAGTATGTTCTTTTTTTATTTATTTTTCTCCTTCAAATTTCCACCGGATACAACATCCGTTCTCTCATTGCGACGACAAAGACGCGAACGTTATAAGACGAAAATGAAATGTCACACAGAGTTTATTAAAAGAATTGATAAACAACGGAAAATGTGGAGAATGGATTCGCAGTCGTATCATTGCACTGCCATAACAGATCTATACGTTGTATACAGTAATGTCTGTTAATAAATTTGATTTATTTTTTATTTGTACTTATATTCTTTTATATATATATATATATATATATATATATATATATATATATAATTTGAAATAATAAATCTTCGCTTTATCTTTGCTTAAAATATGACAAAGAGAAAGGGGGGGGGGAGAGGAGTTAAACTTGAAGTTTTTAATCTTGTAAAGATTAATCTTGTAATGGAAATGATTTATAAAACATTACCATTATTGAAGCTTGTGTATACCCCATACTGGTAAAAACAAGGGTAATATAAGGGAGGGTCGTTGTGAAATACCTCATGGCTCTAACGAGTAGGTGATTCAGAGCTGGAGACTTGAAACATAGGCTATCCTAATTACACACAGTAAAAATTTGTATAAGGATTAGTACTGCAGTTTTATAAAGTGGTATGAAGTAGTTTCACTTGAAAACTATATCGCACCGCTAAGTGGAAGAATAATGAAAATTGCACTGGTTCTTGAGGTGCTCTCTCTCTCTCTCTCTCTCTCTCTCTCTCTCTCTCTCTCTCTCTCTCTCTCTCTCTCTCTCTATATATATATATATATATATATATATATATATATATATATATATATATATATATATATATATATATATATATATATATATAAAACGAACAAAAATGAAGGAAATCCATCTCAAAATTCTGGAGTATTTGGACAGTGGCATCACGTAATTCATTTTCATTTCACAAAATATTTCGTATAATACCATTAATTTCTCCAAACAGAAGTTTGCTAATATCAAATATGACGAAGTCCATTTCCAAAATATCCATCAACATCCCAGAACAACAAAATATTTCAAGATAAAAATTGTAAAAGAACAGTTACATTAAATTTCAATAGGTACTACTGTACTGTAACACCCTGTGAGCCTAAGTAGGATTAGTCTCATTTCATCTAAGCACACCTGTAATATAGTCAGATTGGAGACAATAATAATATTAACGAATTCATTATCAGGGAATAAAGAATATATAAAGATATATATGTATATATATATTATACATACATGTGTATAAAAAGCATCAAAACACAAAATACAGATAAGAATTAGCGCCCATTTTACTGGTTCCGTGCACGAAAGGCAACGAACGGTTAGACTTGTGTGCCAACAAAACCCGTTCTGCAGGAATTGGATCTCTGTTACGGATGCAAGGGGGAAAATGGCAGAATTGAATTTCCTTTTTAGTACATCCGTTGGCTCTCAGTTCGTATCGTCAGAAGGAAGGAGAGATTCCAAGAATAAAGCGAACATTGCAACTAGACAGCAACTTGGTCCGTCCTGTTTCGCTTGCAAGAAAAGTGTCATGTCCTTATTTTCTTGCAAGAAAAGTGTCATGTCCTTATTTTCTTGCAAGAAAAGTGTCATGTCCTTATTTTCTTTGCGTGATTATGTTACCTAATTTCTATTATGGTTGAAATAGTAAGTTCAGTACATGAATATGGAACTCTGCTACCTATTTTTGCGTTTTGCACAACTAAGGCGCACTTGGCAAAAATAAGATTTCTTCCTTGAGTAAATAAAACAAACTTGGCCTCAAAAAAAATTCTCCATTTGTGATTTTTGTCTCAAAAACAAATTCTCCATCTATGATTTTTGTCTCAAAAACTAGGGCTACACTTTCAGGTCATAAAATTTGTCTAAAACACCACGCCTGCATTTTTAGGTCGTAAGATTTTTGTCTGAAAAACTCGACCTATATTTTTAGGTCGTACGACTTTTGCCTGAAAAACTAGACCTACACATTTAGGCTGTTCGAATTTTTTCTGAAAAACTATAGCTACATTTTTAGGTCGTACGAATTTTGTCTAAAACACTAGGCCTATATTTTTGTGATAATTTTTTTTTTTTATAAAACACCACGCCTACATTTTTAGTCCGTACGCATTTTGTCTTAAAAACTAAACCTATATCTTCAGGTGTTCCGATTTTTGTCTGAAACACTAGGCCTACATATTTAGGTCGAAGTTCTTGGGGTAGCTGGAATCTAAAATTCAAACAGCACATTAGGCCTAAATATTTAGACAGAAGTTCTTGGGGTGGTTGGAATCTAAAATTCAAACAGCATATTTTACATAATCATATTTTCTCACGTATCACTTTTTTTTTTTTACAGGAACAACAAAACAAGGAGAAAGGAAACAGTGCAGAGCAATAAACCCGAGAAATTTATTGGAATCTGGAAAAGTGCCAGAAAGGAGAAACAAAGAGACAAGAAAATGCCACCGAACAGAGCAATGGTTCCAGGTTATAGGGCTCATTGGAGCAAGTATGAGATGTGGTGGACCAGCAGGTGTTCCAGAGAGAGAGAGAGAGAGAGAGAGAGAGAGAGAGAGAGAGAGAGAGAGAGAGAGAGATGAGCCCTTTGACGCTATGGTTATCCTCATGTCAAGGACAGCGAGAGAGAGAGAGAGAGAGAGAGAGAGAGAGAGAGAGAGAGAGAGGACCCCTTTGATTCTATAAATACCGTCATGTTAAGGAGAGAGAGAGAGAGAGAGCACTTTGACCCTAAAGTTACCCACATGTTAAGGAGAGAGAGAGAGAGAGAGAGAGAGAGAGATTACAGTCATGTTTAGGACATTTATAAAGTTACAGTGGTAGGACCTATATAACATGACACCCCAGATAATAACGTCCATCTCAGCCTCTGTTACGCCTCTGTTAGGCCTATTATTTCCCCGAAATCGAAGCCAGCGTTATTTTCCGCCATAAATATTTCACATTTCCCCCCCCCCCCCAAAACCGCTTGACCACATCATGCAGGTATACGAGTACTCTGGCCTTATACCCGATTCGAATCCCAGAGGACCACTCAAACCCATATCCACTTTCCTGACAGGAGGAAGGGGGGAGGGAAAGCGACTACTGTACATGAGAGAACAGAAAGGACTGGTTTTTTTTTATGCCGCTATTTTTAACCTGAGACAGAAGGTATAATGGAGGGTCAGGAAGAAAGGGAACGTGATGAGAATAACCTGGAGCCCGAACCGAGGTGTATGTTGCTTCCCATTTGGATCAACGAAATCGAGAGGGGGGCAGGTAGTAGACCTATAGAGAATCAGGCAAGGAAAAACGATAAAATAATAAGTATTTATGGACCTATGGAGAATCAGTAAAGGAGAAACAATAAAATAATAAGTATTTATAGACCTACAAAGAATCAGGAAAGAAAAAACGATAAAATAGTAAGTTTATAGACCTAAAGAGAAGCAGGAAAGGAAAAACGATAAAATAATAAGTATTTTTATAGACCAGGAAAGGAAAAACGACAAAAGAGAATCAGAGAAAGGAAAAAACGATAAAATAATAAGTATTTATAGACCTAAAGAGAATCAGGAAAGGAAAAACGATAAAATAATAAGTATTTATAGATCTATAGAGAACCAGGAAAGGAAAAACGACAAAATAATAAGTATTTATAGACCTATAAAGGTTCAGTAAAGGAGAAACGATAAAATAATAAGTATTTAAAGACCTACAGAGAATCAGGAAAGGAAAAGCGACAAAATAATAAGTATTTATATACCTATAGACAATCAGGCAAGAAAAACAACAAAATAATAAGTATTTACTAGACCTATAGACAATCAGGCAAGAATAACAACAAAAAAATAAGTATTTACTAAACCTATAGATAATCAGGCAAGAACAAGGACAAAACAATAAGTATTTTCTAGACCTACAGAGAATCAAGGAAAGAAATGAAGAAAAAATAATAAGTTATTCACAAAATAACAAAACAATGAGTAATAATAAGTATTTATTTATTTATAAAGTGACAAAACATAAAGTTATTTCTTAACGGAGACGTGAAAAACAAAAGCTGCTCAAAAGATTGCGAATAATTTTTCATTTCCAAATTTTTGCGTCTAAAATTTCAAGCTATTTACAACGTTTATGTCTTTCTTTATTTGAGAATAGACGCATGAAAAACTCACATACGAAGTAATGGCTTGCTTTTCACCCATTTGCATAAGCAGCTTGAAAAAGATCTGTTGACATTACTTATATTACAACAATATGAGTTATTTCAATGGCTATTCATTTCGAGGGGTTATATTGAACTGAACTGAATATAGAATTTAGGCCAAAGGCCAAGCACTGGGACCTATAAGGTCATTCAGCGCTGAAATGGAAATTGACAAAGGTTCGAAAGGCGTAACAGGAGGAAAACCTCAAAGCAGTTGCACTATGAATTAATTGCTAGGAGAAGGTGGAAAGTAAGATGGAAGAAAGAGAATATGAAAGGAGGTACAGTAAAAGGAACGAAAGGGGTTGCAGCTAGGGGCCGAAGCACGCTGCAAAGAACCTTAAATAGTAATGCCATGAGGTGCACTGTCGGCACTACCCCCCTACAGGGTTGGAGGGGTTTAGAAAATGTCCAAATATAATCTATAAAAACAGAGTATTTAATATGGCTAATTTTACATTTGCCTACTGAAATCAAACTGAGAACGTATATTGAACATATCTTTATTATTAATATTATATAAAAAAAGGATTAACGTTATCACTGAGTAGTTAGGATCATCGTTTATAATATTCTATTGTAAAAAAATATACAAAATGTGTTTATGAACTGGTTTTTGATACTTTGTAGGAATATTCCAACTAAAATCTTAACATCCAAACCTAACATATTATGATGACTTTTCAATAAATAAAAAAAATATACATATGTATTACCCACTTTCACAATTACGAACTATCGAACTAAATATAAAGGCGTGGTTACAGAAGTAAAAATACTTTTATATATATATGCACATTTCTCTTATAAATCTTATTAAAAAAACGCTGTTCACTCGTCTGGCTGTAATACAGATTAGCTGACAACCACAATCACTTAAAATCCTCATGTTTTTTACATTTGAAAACAGAATCCTTTGCAACAGTAAAGAGTAAATATGACTACCACGCTAAATTTTACAAAAAACATTTTAGAATATTGATGTTAAGTATCACAACTTTCTCAGCCTAAACATACCCTAACACGAAATCAATAAACAAAAACATGAGACTATAATCGCCTCCCATTAATAATTAAGACGCGTGTAATTGGTCTAGAATAAAAAAAAAATCTTCACAACAACTGTATCTAAACATAGCCTTTCAAAAAAAAAAAGCCTATAAATTAGATTCTTTTTGAAACAAAAGCGACGCTAATTGCGTGAAGCGCTCGCATTGTCAGACTGTGACGTCATTTTGGCGGGAAGGGAAATGTCGCGCCACTTTAGACAGATCGTAGGCGTCTACCCCTGAGCGTCGTCAGTCCCCCTGACGTTCAAACACTCCCTCGCAGATATAACGGAAAACGGTTTTTAAAATTATAATCATTACTGTTCGTTTGCGATCTTCGCAACGGCTTATGTTGAAGATTTGTGACAATAAACTACGAGGAACTCGCGATGCCTGGATAATGTCTTTCATAGAAGAATCTAAAGTCTTCTATTATTATTATTATTATTATTATTGTTATTCAGAAGATGAATCCTATGCATATGGAACAAGCCCACCACAGGGGAGCCACTGACTTGAAATTCAAGCTTCTCCAAAGAATACGATGTTCGTTTGAAAGGAGTAACAGAAGCTACCAGGAAATACAGGAATAAGAGATCACTTATTAAGAAAAAAAATTAACAAATTAACAAATAAACAGACAGAAACGTTAAGCAAATGATCAAAATACAAGGAGAACTGTTTCACGATAGGCAATACTTTGCACATCTTCGCTTTAACTCTCGAGGTTCAAATTGCACAACATGAGGGTAACATCCCCAGAACAGGGCTGTGAGCCTGTGACATCAACGTCAAGGGCTTGCTAGCCTAACCACACATCTCAAACAGCCCAACCTACATCAAGAGTGAGAGTAATAAAGTCGAACGATATTGCCTGGGCTGAGGGGGACAGCCCTCGTAACCCTATAGCCTCGAGTGGGACCTCCATTCCACATATCTGTCAGGTAGTAAAACTTCGAGTAGGCGCAAAAGCCGAAAGTCTGGATGAGAATGCTGCCTGTGTTCCGTTGCTGCCTGTGTTCCGTTACACTTACGTATGATCTAAATCTCGTGATTAATTTGAAATCAGTTTACCAGGAGGGTTATAAATATATGTATACGAAAGGAATAGTGCAGTACAGTGGTAAACAGCGCTCTGAATGACTGGAGAAGGCTAGTAAAGTATGTCTAAATGGGAGAATGGTCTGGAACGAAGGCGTGACAGGAATAATTATCCCACAGTACAACAGTGAGGGCGATCCAGGAGACGATAAGAATGACATAGGCCTAATGCTACTCATTAAAACCAAGGCTCATATATATATATTACGATACTGCTTGAGAACACGACAACTCCTGATAGGAGATTTTCAGAAGAGGGTGTGTTGATCTACAGTCTGATACGAAAAAGATATATAAGAAGTCTGGAAATAAGGTGGAAAACCTGGAAAATATAATTTTTGTTATACGTAGACCCATAAAAAAGCTTATGACAGGTGCATTATTGGGGCAATGTGGAGGATATGAATTGAAATATTTGATATAAGAGAAAGGTTCATTAGAAAATATACAGAATAATGAAGTTAGGCTGAAAATGCATGAACTGGATGTTTGTTCAACTCTCCTTTATTGAAGAATAGTGTGACTATGGAATAAGAACAACAGACATGAGGTTGATGCTGTTGAAATTAACTGCCTGGAAGTATACAATGGGTAGGAATTGAAATAACAATGTAAAGACACGTAGTAGAAATTGTAAACAAATCGGCATAAAATAAAGCTTGGATTAGGGTGATTTAAGATGGTCCGGTCGTATGGAGAGAATGGAGGAGGATAGGTTCGTGAAAAGAGTGTAATGCATATAAGTATTAGGAGAGTGGAAGAGGTTTTGGAAAGGAAGGGTCTCAATATCCAAGAAGCTTTTATTTTGTATGCATATATATATATATATATATATATATATATTAGACAAAATCCAGGAAGGAAAGAGAAACAATGGAGTGCTGCAAGGCCTTTCGACTGTCGTCCTTTACTTCAGCAGTCTTTATTTATATTTTCATCACGTTCCATATTTTCGTGATTCAGTTATACATGTATGTATATTGTATATATATATGTATATCATACACAGTATACTGTAAAGAAATAATAAAGAGAGAGAGAGAGAGAGAGAGAGAGAGAGAGAGAGAGAGAGAGCTAAGCACCAAAGTCAACATCGAAACGGAAGTGGAACGACCTTTTTTTTTCTTTTAAATCAACAACACACTGTATTGTTATGGGACTATTTTTAAACAGCTGAATGTTTATCCATTTCTTTTTAACGAGGCAGCTTCGTCCTTCATAAACTGAACATTTACAGTAGTTATATTCTGCAAACTCTTACACGTTTACAAACACACACGCACACACACATATATATACACATTTATTTATAAACAACATACATAACTACATACATACATTTATACTATACTATACATATATATATATATATATATATATATATATATATATATATATATATATATATATATGTGTATGTGTGTGACTGTGTGTATGCCTACTCCATGAATAATACAGAAAAGAGTCACGTATTTCCCCTCTTCCCTATTCAATCTCCTTTACCAGGCAATCATTATTTTTCATGTAATACATTTTTCATATCAATACGACTGATATTCTTTTTCTTTATATTGTTACATTTTTTTTATCTTACCAGATTACACACACAACTGTCGCGTGTGTTATTAGATAAGTAACAATAATTACTGCTATGAGGATCATCATGCAGAATTTTTACTACTTAGATCCCATAAGTATTTGATTTAAATGTATATTTAACATCCTATGAAATAATTTCATAACAAATTAGTTGAGATAATTGATTAACATCTTATGGAATAACTGAAATAACATATTTCGACAAGCCGTGAAACAATAAAAACTCAAAAAGTTCGTGAAAAAATCACACAAATAATAATAATAATAATAATAATAATAATAATAATAATAATAATAATAATAATAATAATAATAATAAGGAAGACCAAAATCATCTTTTATACTGAAAAAAAAAACAACAGCTTCGTCTCGAACTTCGTGTAATTGGGGGGCTTACCTGTATCCAACACCATCTCCTAAGGATTCGTTCGTCTTACCTGAGGAAGAAAAAATTGAGGAGAAAAGGCATTAGATTCGTCGCTTGACAAGGATAAGAAATGCAAGCACACACACATATATATATACACACATATATATCTATATAAATATACATACATATATGTATATATATATGTATATATATATACACACATCTGTGGTAAATACTATATCGAAGGTTCCCTCGTAAAGGTTTAACGTTAACATAATAAAAAAATTATTTATTAGATAACTCCAAATCTTTAATAATCGCAGGACCTTTCTATGCTTTGCATGTTGGAAAAAAAAATATATATATAAAGAGAGAGAGAGAGAGAGAGAGAGAGAGAGAGAGAGAGAGAGAGAGAGAGAGAGAGAGAGAGAGACTCCCAATCCCAGCATCCCCGTCAGATAATCATCACACGAAATACAAGTCCTCACTGTCAGTCAGTCCAGCTTCCATTTATAATTATAACATTTTTTCCTGCGTGTGCTTGCGAAGCCTTCGCATGCAAATGACGGGTAGTGATGCCCTTCGCTGGTCTAATTACGCGAATTAAAAAAAGGTTTATTAAAATATAACAATTCTAAACCACCTGCAACTTTTTTTGACTCATCATAAACACTTAATATCTTTTATAATTGCATATCTCGTACAAAGCGCCCACATACTCTCTCTCTCTCTCTCTCTCTCTCTCTCTCTCTCTCTCTCTCTCTCTCAGACCGATAAGAAAGGGGCAATGTGTTTGGGGCTCATATATATATATATATATATATATATATATATATATATATATATATATATATATATATATATATATGTATATATATATATATATATATATATGTATCTATATATATACATATATATACTTTTTACAATATATATATATATATATATATATATATATATATATATATATATATATATATATATATATATAGATAGATAAGTTTTGTCATTAGTCTACACATACCATTTTCACAAACACCCCTTAATGTAGAATTCACCTTACCTTGGGAATAACTCACACCTGAATGGAATTATATTAGACTAACACAGAGGTGGGAAAATGTGCAATACTCTCACAGGCAGCCCGTATGAAATAACTGTAATAAAGTTAATTACAGCATAACTTGTTATCTTTGTAATATGAAAAACAAATAACACAAACGAGCAACTTGTCACAAAATCTTAACTCATAGGAAGTGAAGAAGTCTGTTACATGTAACTTCAAATAATCTTTGTTTACAGCAAACTAAAACTTTAAGCATCTTTCATTCTTTTAGTTTTCTGTACAAGAAAACTATTGTGCCGGTTTTGTCTGTCCGTCCGCACTTTTTCTGTCCGCCCTCAGATCTTAAAAACTACTGAGGCTAGAGGGCTGCAAATTGGTATGCTGATCGTTCACCCTGCAATTATCAAACTTACCAAATTGCAACCCTCTATCCTCAGTAGTTTTGATTTTATTTAAGGTTAAAGTTAGCCATGATCGTGCATCTGGCAACGATATATGACAGGTTACCACCGGGCCGTGATTAAAGATTCATGGGCCACGGTTCATACAGCATTATACCGAGACCACCGAAAGATAGATCTATTTTCGGTGGCCTTGATTATGCGCTGTAAAGAAAACCTGATTGCGCCGAAGAAACTTCGGCGCATTTTCTACCTTTTATTTTACTTGAATTTTCCTTGATTTTAATATTTTTCTTTACAATATCGATGGTTCATTCCATCACGACATCTCTCCGTCGTAATCCGCGATTCATCTGATTTCGCCGCCACCTTCAAACTTAAAATCACCAGTTTCTTAATGAAACGTGTCTGCGATGGCCGTGCATTTCAGTGCATCTAACAGATTAGAACCTTGATCATTTGCATAAGTGATCATTCAGGGTTTTAGTAACAACATTCATGAGATCAAATTATCTTATGAGTCAGGACACATGACGTATTACAAATCCACAATGTTGGAAAAAACGATGTACATTAGAGGTGGTCTACTGCTAATCAAGCCCACAACAAGGACTCAAATAGAATACAGAATTTAGGCCAAGAGCCAAGCGCTGCGATCTACGAGGTAATTCCTCGCTGAAGAGGATACTGAGAGTAAATAGCTTTGAAAGGTGTAACAGGAGGAAAACCTCGCAGCTGCACTGTGATTCAATTATTAGGAGAGGGTTGATGAAAGTAAGATAGAAGAAAGAGAATATGAAACGGGGTTACAGTAAGAGAAATGAAAGGGGTTGCAGCTATGGGTCGAAGGGACGCCGCAAAGAACCTTAAGCAATGCCTACAACGCACCGCGTGGGGTGAACTGACGGCACTCGATACCCCCTTAACGGAGATGCCCACAACAAGAAACAGACGAATAGATACTGTATTTTTATAAGAGTATTATTCTCTGAATGTACATTATAGTAAAATCTGTAACAAACTTAACTACCTCTCCAGTTTGGTGGAAAAAACCTTTGTACCAGTAATCCGCTGCGAATTATCTGCCCAAAGACGTATTTTGTAATTACTTCTTTCAGTTAAAGCTGAACTCATGATACTGTTGGCAGAGGAAAAATTAAATTCGACTTTTTTCGAATTACACAAACACACAATAGATTCTACGTACATATATATATATGTATATATCCATACATACACATGTATATATATATATATATATATATATATATATATATATATATATATATGCAGCAGAACATAAAAGAACCTTAACACAGATAAATGGAAAACAAAACAAACGATCCGATTCGTCTCAAAACAAAAATGAAAACATTTATAAACCAAAATTAATATCAAAGTAACTTCAGCCACCGTATATATAAATACGTGCAATTCAGTCCTACTGCTTTTTCAATATTTTACTTCAACTGAAATACATAAAAAAACATTGATTTTTGCTAAATATTTAAATAACTGACAGAGCTTTTATAACATGAACTATGCATATGGAAGGGATCCATCATATGAAATGTAAGTGTATAAATAGTTATGGAATATCGAGAGAGATTTCAAATGAAGAGATTTTTCACATACATCCCACTCAATGCAAAAATATACATATAATGCAGTAAAATTCAACTTGCAAAAGGCACGTCCAAACTTGTACTACTGTAACTCTGTTACGAGTGGAATAGGAAGGTGCGCGCGCATACACACACTCTCTCAAGATTCACATACACACATACACACACTATCTCTCTTTCAACATTTACACATACATACACTCTCTCTCAAGATTCACATACACACCCTATCTCTCTTTCAACATTTACACATACATACACTTTTCTCTCTCTCTCTCTCTCTCTCTCTCTCTCTCTCTTTCACCATTCACACACACTTTCTCTCTCTCTTTCTCAACTTTCACACAAACATGCACACACCCACACACATACACACACGCTCTCTCTCTCTCAACATTCTCCCACACTCTCTCTCTCTCTTGGCCCTCGGGCGTGGGGTTGAACGGCCCTACGCCCGAGGGCTAAAAGTGGCCCGTTTGATTTTGAAAGTGGCCCTTTAGAGAAAAATAAGTAAAAGTATACTTCTCTTTTTGTATACATACATACATACAGACAGGTGGCCCGCACGACTTTTTGTTTTTTCAAGAGTGGCCCCCAGACTAAACAGTTTGGGCGGCCCTGCGATAGCTTTCAAGGAAAAATGATTGGTTTAGAAAATTATTATCAAGATGCCTTTCCGAAGACATAAATATTATATATTATTTTCACCTCCTTAACAACAGTTTACGCAACTGAACGTATAACTAAATTAGTCGGTCAGTTAATGAACGTTCTGAGCAAAGAGGGATTTGGAGATAAAAATAAGATACTGATACTGCTGAAACTGAAAGCGGGAGTATCGTCATAAAGTGGATTACTTTGGGACTAAAAATGGAACAATCCTAGGCTAATTAATGGAGTCCTTATTAAAATCTATTTTGGGCATTCGGCTTTCTAATGATAAGCGTGACTTAAAAAGACTTCTCCCAATATTGTCGCAACTCAGTATGTGTCAAGCATACAAAGAGAGAGAGAGAGAGAGAGAGAGAGAGAGAGAGAGAGAGAGAGAGAGAGAGAGAGAAAGTTCGCACGCAAACAACAGATGTATACACAGCCATACACAATATGTACATTATATATATCTTCTTCTTCTTCTTCGTTTTAACGTGCTTTTTTCCCATTTTCTATATGGGGTAAGCACGATGCCTTCTTTACGAAGGACTTTGATTTGGCGTTGGGGTAGGCCGTAGCCTCGATCGGCTGCCCTGCCTGACATCGCTTAGACCCCGGTAACGATGTCTACGTGTATCGTGCCAATCCCCAGCTCCCTTTCTCCCAAGCAGCGAGGAGAACTGGGCTGGTAGGTCGACAGTTCGAGACGTGTGAGGTGTCTGTTATGTTTTAGAAGATGTTATGTGTGTATAGTCTGTAACACCCATTCGCTTTTCAGCAAACCTATCCGTTGATTATAATCCCGGGGTGTCTACACGGATAGCAAAGTGTCCGCCTTCACTGACCAGTCGGCTGCGGATTTGAACCCGCGCCACGGACCTCTACGAATAGGCCGCTGCTCTACCGACTGAGCCACTGAGGGCTCTATGTATATATATATATGTATACATATATATATATATATAAATATATATATATATATAAATATATATATATATATATATATATATATATATATATATATAAATGAAATATCTAAGTGATATTTCATTGGTAAGCAAATAAAATAAAACAGCTATATATATAAATATGATAATATATTAAGAAAACTGATAAAATTGCTGTGAAAACTGATTAACTGATGATTAGTTTGTCTTTTTTTTTTTTTCTTTTTTTTACAGAATATCCAACCACCGATAGGACTTAAATCCGGCTCGGATTTAACGACGCCCATCAATGTCACCGTAGCTCACGGGGTAAATTACCACAGAGAGAGAGAGAGAGAGAGAGAGACCCTATAGAACTTGATTACTATAACAAACTACTTTATTCACTCTCTTCTTTAGTGTTCCCGTATTTCGCGCGTGGGTCTCTCTCTCTCTCTCTCTCTCTCTCTCTCTGTGAAGCATTCAAGCCTGGCCATCACAATCTACACATTTCGTTAACATGACCTTACATTCATAGTCAAACTCTCTCTCTCTGAAGCGTTCATTCACGGCCATCTAAATCTACATGTTTTGTTAATATGACCTTACCTTCATAATCAGACTCTCTCTCTCTCTCTCTCTCTCTCTCTCTCTCTCTCTCTCTCTCTCTCTCTCTCTCTCTGTGAGAAGCATTCATTCACAGACATCTCAATTACAAATTTTATAATCCTGGCTTTACCTTCATAATCAAACTCTCTCTCTCTCTCTCTCTCTCTCTCTCTCTCTCTCTCTCTCACTCTCTCATAAAAAACGTAATTAAAGTGTTAGCAATGGGTATTCTGGCTCCGGGGCGCCAATGATGACGCCGGGGCAGCGCCCTTCTGATTAGGATACCAGAGGCGAAGGGCGTCCTTCCCTCCCTCATCTCCGTAAGGAAAGGAGAAACTTCAGAAATTCGTGGAATTTTATATAAATTGTTATGTCCCTTTATCTGAATTTCCTTTACATGTCAAAGAAAAAATCTGAAACTGAGATTCTGAAGTAATTGGCTTCGGAATTCAAAATTTAGGCGAAAAGAAAAAATGATTCGGAATTTACAAGAGGTTTTCCCATTCTATACAATAATAATAATAATAATAATAATAATAATAATAATAATAATAATAATAATAATAATAATAATAATAATTAAACCACTGGACTCAATTCCACTTAAACTCAGCGCAAGGTACGCTGACATGAAATCTGTAAGGAATCCATCCAGATCTTTTCTCTTATTTCAAGGGAGAACTGCAGCAACATAGGTGGAACTTTGGAACTTTCCTTCCTGCGCCATGGTGCAAAGTTAAGTATATCTTAGTTTAACCAGACCACTGAGCTGATTAACAGCTCTCCTAGGGCTGGCCCGAAGGATTAGAATTATTTTTCGTGGCTAAGAACCAATTGGTTACCTAGCAACGGGACCTACAGCTTATTGTGGAATCCGAACCACATTATAGCGAGAAATGAATTTCTATCCCCAGAAATAAATTCCTCTTATTCTTCATTGGCCGGTTGGGGATTCGAACTCGCGGCCAACAGAGTGGTAGCTGGGAACGGAACCCGCTCGCCCAACGAAGAACTGTGCACCATGGTGCAACATCAGTATAAAATTTCTACTACATATACTACAGCCATTACTGTACCTATTAATAACAACATTACGGAAGAATAAAATTGGTTAGGCAATTATTGCAACTGCCCAATTTGTTGTTATAATTTCTCCTTCAAAAAATATCTGTAATCAAGCTGCCTTACACCTGGGAATATCCTAGGCCATAATCTACAACACTACAACTCAACTCTAGGTTATAAGGTTGTAACGATATTAAATATACAACCAGTTTGGTTTTTCATGGACTGGAGAGCTAAAGCTGTTTCCAGTTGATTTCTACTCTTGTGTGTACATGTGTGTCTGTGTGTGTGTCACAGATGGTACTCTGTCACCCTCTGCCACCTATGATGGCCCAATTCCATCTGTGAGAAGAATAACAACACGAATAAGCGCCATAACAACACACCTGAATGTTACAGTACCTAATTAAGACGAAGCAACCTGTAAATCACAGCAAAGAGATAGAAAACGGAGACTCACAGGAGGTGAATAGAAAACGGAGATCCACGAGAGGAAGAGAAAATGGGCCTCATAGTTTGCCAAAGCCAGCAATAATCCCACGGGGGGGGGGGGAATCCCTCGGGATAAGAGCAAACACACTATAAAGCTCATCTCGGTAAGTCCCAGAGATGGCAGGTAATTGAGGTTATGGACGAGATGGCGTAAGTGAATACGTGACAAGACTGGAATCAGCAGAGCCCTCCTGCAGCGGCAGAGATGAAAGGGAAAGGTATAATCAGCAGTGGAAGAGAGAGAGTGGAGAGAGAGAGAGAGTGGAGAGAGAGAGAGAGAGAGAGAGAGAGAGAGAGAGAGAGAGAGAGAGAGAGAGAGAGAATATTACTGACTGCTCGGTCGTGGCGAAATTGAAACTGCAAATAGAAGGCAGAAATCTCTGTTGTCATTAAGATCCATTTTCAAGTTTTTTTTTTCACGATGCTACAAGTACATTAAAATTTATCTGTGGATAATATACAACATATGTTGCAAGGAAAAAACAGAAAATAAGAAAAAAATACACAAGGCACTGTGAGGACTCTTCAAACACTTACCACAAAAGTTTTGCAACACTGACAGGACAAGTTGCTCCTCATCCAACGACAAATAGCAGGGTTCAGTAGAAGCTTTATTTGACAAACATTCCACAAAATAACAAGTACAAAATGCGCCGAAGTTTCTTCGGCTCAATAGAGTTTTCTGTACATCGTATAATCAAGGCCACTGAAAATAGATCTATCTTTCGGTGGTCTCGGTATAATGCTGTATGAACCGTGGCCCATCAAACTTTAGCCACCGCCCGGTGGTGGCCTGGCCTATATCGTTGCCAGACGCACGATTATGGCTAACTTTAACCTTAAATAAAATAAAAACTATTGAGGATACAGGGCTGCAATTTGGTATGTTTGATGATTGGAGGGTGGATGATCAACATACCAATTTGCAGCCCTCTAGCCTCGGTAGTTTTTAAGATCTGAAGGCGGACAGAAAAAGTGCGGACGTACAGACAAAGCCGGCACAATAGTTTTCTTTTCAGAAAACTAAAAAAATAATTCCAGGAAAACTAAGAAAACGCTCGCTCACTGAAGAGAGTTTGTCAATACCTGAATTCACACATTAACGTCCGATTTAGAGCTTAAGGTCTTTTGAGAGGGCCACCATGTTTCATATCAAAATCCGATATTTACTTCTTTGAAAAAAAAAAGGCCAATATGCGATGTCACGACCTTAATACAGACGATACAAAGTATCGCAGGTGACGTCATCAACTAACTCATCTTAACCAATGTAACGTTAATATTTTTTTTTGCAGTCGGTGTTAAAAAAAATTGCTCTTTGCAGACATTAAGATGAAGATTTAAATTGGACCAATTCCTCAACACTTCTTTCAATTTTCCTTGATAAGAGTTTCTCTGACGGTGGATGATAGTTATGGATTTAGTGTATTATTATTATTATTATTATTATTATTATTATTATTATTATTATTATTATTATTATTATTATTATTATTATTATTATTATTCAGAAGATGAACCCTATTCATATTGAACAAGCCCACCACAGGGGCCACTGGCTTGAAACCCAAGCTTCTACAGAATCTGGTGTTCATTTGAAAGAAGTAACAGAGGGTAATGGGAAATACAGAAAGAGGAGATCAGTTATCAGAAAAACATAATATTAAGAAATAAATAAATAAAAATGTGAGTAAAATATCAAAATACAAGTTGAACTGTATTACGGTAGCAACGTATCGCATCTTCGCTCGAACTTCTGAAGTTCCAATTGCATGACATATCTTCAGGGAGGCTATTCCACAGTCCACAACAACAGTAATGAGTCACTGGAAACGGAATGAAGAAAAGAAACTTATTTTGGCAAAACAGCGAAGAGAATTGATCCACTCTTTAGCAGCTAATTCTGAACGCAGCCAACGTTGGGTGAAATGCGCAGACACTCGTATCGCAACAGAATTTTTAAAAAAACGGGGATTCCTACCCACCATAATGAGAGATAGGAGTCGTTTGTTCATGGTGCCATCTCGAGGTCATTGTGAATTCAATCCAGCTCCCAAAAATGGACAAAAGAAGTAATGACTGAGGTGAATATAAAACAGCTAGCACCTAAAAGCAGAGATCAAAGCCATGATGAATAGAGGCACTGATTCTTCAATTTATTACAAGAATTTTCCTGTGAACCAAGCGTTCATTTCCACACTGATAGAAGCGACGTGCCAATTAAGATTAGCAAATACAAACGCAATGCAGCCTCAGAACACATAATTACGACTGTACGAAAGATATAATAGTCCCAGGACACATAATTAAGGCTGTACGAAAGATTTAATAATAAGTCTTCATGAGATACCAAGCGAAATAATCCCAGATTCTTATCTCACATGACGCACGAAAACTCCGGCACTCTAAATTCGCAGAATTGCTTCAGTATAGACGACGCTATATCGAAAAGACAAAAAATGTAAAAACTGAGGATTTTTTCTGTCCAGCCGCACCAGTTCTCAAAACAGGGTCATCACGTTTCAAAACATAAAAAAAACCTGTCTGCAATTCAGCTAAAAAAAAAAATCCATTGCAAAAATGCAGGGATTCGATAGGGAGTAAGTGGAATTCCTATATACACAGAGATTTCCAAATATATATTGTAAATATTTGTGTTATTACTGTTAACTCAAAGGCTGAATTCTTTGCTTTTAGTTATTTTACTACGTTTTTCAAGAAGGTTCTACGATCTGGATTAAGTTGCGTAAATACTGATGTCCTGTGGAGTATTTTTATACACATGCAATCGTACATGCATACATACACAGTATTTGTTTTTAGTTATTCATGACGTATTTATAAATTAATATATACATACACACTGACACACAGTTCTTTGTTTTTAGTTATTTCATTACGTATTTATAAATTTATATATATACACACAGTTGTTTGTTTTTAATTCTTTCATTACGTATTTATAAAATCATATGTACATACACGCATACACACACAGTCTTTGTTTTTGGTTATTTCATTACGTATTTATAAATTCATATATACATACACAGTTTTTCTTTGTTTATAAAATCACATAAACATACACATATTTTTGGTTAGTTATCTCATTACGTATTTATAAATTCATATATACATACACACTCACATACAGTCAGACATACATACTGAATACCCGCAATTCACGGTAATAAGTACACTAATCTCAATGAAAGATAAAGTGCATTCTATCTAAGTGAACATTCCCCCATTGAGGTCGCATACTTCACATACCCGGCGCAACAAACAATCGCGCTTATCAAACCCACTGTTCCTCTTTTTGACAAACAATCTCGGGAGCAGACAAGTTCCGGCGGTACGTATAATACTGAGGCAAGCTTCAATATCTCCCGAAAAGCACATTATTGCACCGTCTGGGAAGGACAGAACGCCCAAATCCGTTCTTATGAGGTTCTGTAGAAAGCGAACGCCAGGTATGAGGTAAGCTTAGCAATGAGTTTCTTGTGTGTGTTTTTTTTTAATAATAATTCAATGGACTTTCTTACTTTTTTCCTAAAATCTACTTGTTTCGACGATTGAAATTATGATGATCAGAGATGAACAACAAATAATTCAACGCACTTTTCTTTTTCTTAAAATCTGCTTATTTCGATGATTGAAATTATGATGATTAAAAAATGAAAAAAATTGGAAACTCTGAAACACTTACTTTATTATACACACAAAAGAATACTTTCCTTCTCTCCTGTCATTGATCTGAAAATTTATTCAAATGAAAGTATAGGAATATTCAATCATGTAAGGAATACGAACAAAGTATGAATACTTTCTTTCCATATTCAGTCATGTGAGGAATGCATACAAAGTATGAATACTTTCCTTCTCTCCATATTCAATCATGTGAGGAATGCACACAAAGTATGAATACTTTCCTTGTCTCCATATTCAATCACGTAAGGAATACACAATCATGTGAGGAAAGCACACAAAGAATACTTTCCTTGAATACTTTGCTTCTCTCCATATTCAATCATGTGAACAAAGTATGGAATATTCACAACAAAGTATAAATATCAATCAGACGGACGCCTCTTCTCCATATTCAAAAAATACAAAAATACAACACAAACACAAGATAACCTAATTGTGCAAAATACATTATAACCCTATTTCCAGCAAGATCACAAAACTCCTCATCGGAGAGAAACGAAGGAAAACAAAAAAGAAAATATCACGATAAGAAATAATCATAAGGCAAACATCCCAACCTTTAATGGCAAAGGCGAATAATCATGAATAATCACTAATCTTAATGAGGATACGAGTCTTCCTCCGTCGTGCCCTCACCAGCTTCTGTTTATATACCCTTGCCCTCATCATCCTATCCTCCTCTTTGGGCACCATCATCGTCCTATCCTCTTCGGGCACCATCATCATCATCCTATTATCCTCTTGGGCATCATCATCATCATCATCCTATCCTCTTTGGCACCTGCCATAATTCTTTGCAGTGGAAGTGGTATGCCCGGATTTGTTGACATTCGGGTGTTAGGTTTCTCTCTCTCTCTCTCTCTCTCTCTCTCTCTCTCTCTCTCTCTCTCTCTCTCTCTCACTTCTGGCCCGGGCCATGACATACCTTGCTATTTCGATCATTTGAATGCTTTTTATGTCACGTGACACTCGGCAGGAATGTATGTTGTTTTTCTTATATGACAGAGAGAGAGAAGCATGCATATTTTTCTCTTGTTTGAGAGAGAGAGAGAGAGAGAGAGAGAGAGAGAGAGAGAGAGAGAGAGAGAGAGAGAGAGAGAGAGACAGAGAGAAATGTAGAGACACTGACAGAGCAGAAAGCATGCATATTTTTCTCTTGTTTACGACCAGAGAGAGAGAGAGAGAGGGAATATGCATGTTTTTTATTCTCCTAAAAGAGAGAGAGAGAGAGAGAGAGAGAGAGAGAGAGAGAGAGAGAGAGAGAGAGAGAGAGAGAGAGAGAGAGAGAATCATGCATGTTTCCTGACTACTGATTTTTGGTGGACTGCTCATGATTCAGACAGGGTTAAGCTTCCAACAACATATCTAAGAAAAACTATTCATATTTAAAAGTCTTCAAGCAAACACCTTAAACTAAAAATTAATTTTTCATAAGATATCAAAAATTTGTTCAACCGGCCAAAAAAACCCTAAAGCCACCGTTTCAATTTGAATGTAATCGGAAAATAAATTTACGTAATTTTGCATGTAACTCGCAATTCACATGAGACGTATAATCATCATAAACGCATCCGTACGTAGAGGTAGGATATTCAACCCAGACCAGTTTACACAATCGAAACAATCAATCAAGGATAAGCACGCCTAAACAAACAAATAAGCCAACTAAACCCAAGCACCCTTAAAAGACAGCTGAAACCCGATACATCTTTCGGAGCGAACCTCACCGCGCGACCAGTTTAGTAACCCAACCAATGGCGCATTCCCTCTCCAACAGTCCACGACACCGCCCAATTACTCATTAATATCACCACTATCACGCCTGTCCAGGATTGATAATGAAGGATCCTGCACGGGGCTCCCTTTCGAGTGATCCTTGTCCTCCCGAGTGGGCAATTCCTTGTATGAGGCTCGACCTCGAGTGGCTTCACCTCAAGGGGGACGGCTATTGCCCGCTGCTCTCTCGAGTGCCTTACCTACGAACTGCCAGTTTAGGGGTTGTTAACTTCGGTATTCTTATCGCGAGGAGTTCTCTGGCGGTTTTCAGCGAATGACTCTATAGAGAATATGGGTGGATACACTATTCTTTAAATGTAATGTAGGTGGATGCACTATTCTTTAGAGTAATACAGGTGGATGCACAATTCTTTAGTGTAATATAGGTGGATGCACTATTCTTTAGTGTAATACAGGTAGATGCACTATTCTTTAGTGTAATATAGGTGGATGCACTATTCTTTAGAGTAATATAGGTGGATGCACAATTCTTTAGTGCAATATAGGTGGATGCACTATTCTTTAGAGTAATATAGGTGGATGCACAATTCTTTAGTGCAATACAGGTAGATGCACTATTCTTTAGAGTAATATAGGTGGATGCACAATTCTTTAGTGTAATACAGGTAGATGCACTATTCTTTAGAGTAATATAGGTGGATGCACAATTCTTTAGTGCAATATAGGTGGATGCACTATTCTTTAGAGTAATACAGGTGGATGCACTATTCTTTCAAGTAATAAAGGTGGATGCACTATTCTTTAGTGTAATACAGGTGGATGCACTATTCTTTAGTGTAATATAGGTGGATGCACTATTCTTTAGAGTAATACAGGTGGATGCACTATTCTTTCAAGTAATAAAGGTGGATGCACTATTCTTTCAAGTAATATAGGTGGATGCACTATTCTTTAGTGTAATACAGGTGGATGCATTATTCTTTAGAGTAATATAGGTGGATGCACTATTCTTTAAAGTGAGACAGGTAGATGCATTATTCTTTAGAGTAATATAGGTGGATGCACTATTCTTTAAAGTGAGACAGGTAGATGCATTATTCTTTAGAGTAATATAGGTGGATGCACTATTCTTTAAAGTGAGACAGGTAGATGCACTATTCTTTAAAGTGAGACAGGTAGATGCACTATTCTTTAAAGTGAGACAGGTAGATGCACTATTCTTTAAAGTGAGACAGGTAGATGCACTATTCTTTAAAGTGAGACAGGTAGATGCACTATTCTTTAGAGTAATATAGGTGGATACACCATTCTTTAGAGTAATACAGGTGAGCGCACTATTCTTCAGAGTAATATAGGTAGATGCACTATTCTTTAGTGATACAGGTGGATGCACTATTCTTCAGAGTAATATAGGTGGATGCATATTCTTTAGAGTAATATAGTGGATACACTATCTTATGTCTTACTGGGCTAATGTTCATCTTATCATCATATTTACTAACAATACACCATTACATTTCCAAGAACAAAGAGTAATTAATAAATAAGGAACTTTACAATGAAAAAAGCTATCTTCTTTATTTGTTTAAAATTTATTCATTTAAAGAAACAAAGACAATATGCATTCGATAATCAAATTTAATTGTGCATTTAGATCTGTGAGGAATTTCAGATTCTTCCGAACTTTGGGGCGACTTGTCAAGAGGAAAACTACCATCTTCATCCTGGCACCTGAAATGAAAATTAAGCATCGACCCTCAGCTTTGGTAAAATTGTTTCTTCGTCTTTGCGTGGATTAAGCAAGCGCCAAAACATTAGGATTGGCCACTCATTAAGGAATTATGCATTATGTGAATATGAACCGATCTGCTAATCCTAGGCATTTTCTACATCTAACAATCACAATCCTTAGTTCAAGAGATGTCTCCCCGTAGGGAGGTAGTGTCGTCAGTGCACCTCATGTGGTGCACTGTAGGCATTACTTAAGGTTCTTTGCAGTGTGCCTTCGGCCCCTAGCTGCAACCCCTTTCGTTCCCTTTACTGCACTTCCTTTCATATTCCATTTCTTCTATCTTATTTTCCACCCTCTCCTAACAATTGATTAATAGTGCAACTGCGAGGTTTTCCTCCTGTTACACCTTTAAAACTTTTTACTGTCAATTTCCACTTCAGCGCTGAATGACCTCATAGGCCCCGGTGCTTGGCTTTTGGCCTAAATTCTACATTCAATTCAATTCAAGAGATACCCAAGATACTAAGATGCAAATCTTATCTAAATAAACACGCACACACACAAAAGACATATTAAACAGTAAATGCTTCACAGGTATAATGATCCTTGACCTTTATGCAGAAGGCTCAGGTGATTAGGACCCGTGGAAATAAAATGACAAAAAGAAAACATCGAAAAAACAAAAGCCAGAGGCGAACAGGACAGACATGGAGGATTATGTCAGATTCAACAGTAAACCCCTCCCACCCCCATCTCTCTCTCTCTCTCTCTCAGTTGCAAGGATTCCGAGGGAATATGACTCACTCTCTCTCTCTCTCTCTTCCTCTCACTGTCTTAGTTGCAAGGATTCCACAGGAATTTAAGTATCTCTCTCTCTCTCTCTTAGTTGCAAGGGTCTCTCTCTCTCTCTCTCAGTTGCAAAGGATTCCAGGGAATACTCGCTCTCTCTCTCTCTCTCTCTCTTCCTCTTCCAAGGAATTTAAGTCTCTCTCTCTTTCTCTCTTTCTCTTAGTTACAAGGATTCCAAGGGAATATAAGTATCTCTCTCTCTCTCTTAATTGCAAGGATTCCAAGGGAATATAAGTATCTCTCTCTCTCTCTCTCTCTATTAGTTGCAAGGATTCCAAGGGAATATGAGTATCTCTCTCTCTCTCTCTCTCTCTCTCTCTCTCTTAGTTGCAAGGATTCCAAGGGAATATAAGTATCTCTCTTTCTCTCTTAGCTGCAAGGATTCCAAGGGAATAAGTCTCTCTCTCTCTCTCTCTCTCTCTCTCTCTCTCTCTCTCTCTCTCTCTCTCTCTCTCTCTCTCTCTCTCTCATACAAGCAAGATATTAATGGTAGCGTTCTGAAGCATAAACATTGCATTGATGTCTTTGTGCCGTTCGAGATATGACTGTTTATCAAATAACATATGAGGCACACTTTCAAAGAAAATACTTTTTCTCAGTCTACACTTTCAAAGAAAATATTTTCCCTCAGTTTACACTTCCAAAGAAAATATTTTCCTTCAGTCTACACTTTCAAAGAAAATATTTTCCCTGTCTACACTTTCAGAGAAAATATTTTCCCTCAGTCTACACCTTCAAAGAAAATATTTTCCATTAGTCTACATCTTCAGAGAAAATATTTCCCTTCAGTCTAAACCTTCAAAGAAAATAATTTCTCTCAGTCTACACCTTCAAAGAAAATATTTTTCCTCAGTCTAAACCTTCAAAGAAAATATTTTCCCTCAGTCTAAACCCTCAAAGAAAATATTTTCCCTCCGTTTACACTTCCAAAGAAAATATTTTCCTTCAGTCTACACTTTCAAAGGAAATATTTTCCCTCAGTCTACATTTTCAAAGAAAATATTTTCCCTCATCTACAATTTCGAAGAAAATATTTTCCCTCAGTCTATACCTTCAAAGAAAACATTTTCCAGTAGGCTACACGTACAACTAAAGAGAAAATGATACAATCCACTAAAAATATTTAAAAATATATTTAAAAAATCCCCAAAACACACAGACAAAAAAAAAAAAAAACGGGCCTGGAACACAACAGTGTTTCTGTACCTGCTAATCTCAGCTGGATTCAAATGCATCAGGGGATTTCACATGCAAATAAGCTGAACTTGCAATTACACATTTTTGACGCCCGCTGGTTAACAATAACTTGCACGTGAAGAATGATGAATTTTCGAGGAATTTTGGGTGGGTGGTCACTCACGTTTTGGACGGGAATACAAAGAAGCACGACACAATAAAAATAAAATAATATATATATATATATATATATATATATATATATATATATATATATATATATATATATATATATATATATATATATATATATATATATATATATATATTCATTCACATTCTAGTATGAAATACCGCTTACAAATCTGTCCCTTTTCTATGTCATTTTTTTCCGTATAGCCTTCTCTCTTTTTTTAAAAGGCTACTGCCATTTTGGACGTAAAGACAAAGAGAAACGATCCTATAAAATATTTTCCATCAAAGTTCACATTCAAATCTTCCGTTTTTCTAGGTCTGTTTATCGTATTTCCTTCTCTCGTGTTTTCTCTTTCATCCAAGCTCGTGGCCATAACGGAGAAGCCTGGCAATTTTTTTTAACGTGATGAAATCCAACGACCAAAAAAAAAAAAAAAAAAAAACGCTCCCACGACGAAGATGAGGCGAACGAAAACCCACCCTCACCGCAGTAACCCGAAACTAATTTCTCGACAGTTCCCCCCATTAACCCGATTACGAGATAAAAAGATTACCCTAGTGTCCTGTTTTCCTTCCTCTGAGGCTCCTACAGGCTACAGTCACTCTACACCGACTCTAGAGAACCTTTACAGAGCTAGAAGCCGCCTTCTGACATTTGACTTTGTTATAAATTATGAAATGCTGAATATCTGACGGTCTGACATCTGGTGTTTTTATGCTGTTTTTAATTTGAACAAGCAACAAAATAATTTCTGTACAGGTAATATGAAAACAAAGAGAGAGAGAGAGAGAGAGAGAGAGAGAGAGAGAGAGAGAGAGAGAGAGAGAGAGTACAAATGAAAATTATCGTCCCTACAGACTGAAGCAATGTGATATACGTATGAAAAATCAATCTAACAAAACGAGAGAGAGAGAGAGAGAGAGAGAGAGAGAGAGAGAGAGAGAGAGAGAGCATATACGGAGGCAGTTAAAAGGCAGCTTTAACGTAATGATCCCATGTGTTTGATCAACACTTCTTTATTCATTATCAGTTCTCCCCTCTCTCTCTCTCTCTCTCTCTCTCTCAAGGATGACAGGTTATACTCCCTTTCAAATATATATATATATAATATATATATATATATATATATATATATATATATATATATATATATATATATCAGATTAGGAACTAACTTTCAAAAACAAAATATTTCCCATAAAGAATTCTCATTAAAGACGACAGAATTAACAAGATAACATATCATGAAACATGTATTTTACACACACACACACACACATATGATCAGGATCTGATCAGCAACAATCTGACTTCTTCCACAAGAACTATCATATAGTACAAATAAGTCTGAATGCATTCCAATTCCTTAGGAGTAGCAGTCTCAGTAAAGCTAGTTTCAGATTTAATTAGACCACTTAACTTACTCATCTCTTGCTTTCAAACGATAGAAATTATGAAATGCCTAACCCTTTAAATCCGAAAATGAGTCTGAAAGCTAGTTTCAGATTTAATTAGACCACTTAACTTACTCATCTCCTGCTTACAAACGATAGAAATTATGAAATGCATAACCCTTTAAATCCGAAAATGAGTCGATATTCAGGTGTCTTGGCCACGTAGAGAGAAAAGAAGAGTTAGGCTGGTGGGAAGGGGTTTTAAATCTGAAGTCTTGGAAGGAGGGAAAGGCAGATATATATAGTTCAAAGTATCTTAGAACAGAAGGATCTGAGTCAATATCCTTGACGCAAGAACTTCCTAAATAATACGCGAATGACGCAGTGTATGTAAAGGGGAGTTGACGTCCTGTTGGTGAAATGTTTATGAAGCTTTGTGAAATGTAGGTAGAGGAAGCTTGCTGCAATGGCCGCTCACTTCTGATTCCACAGCTAGAGGAACAGTGTGGTATTGATTCTTCTCGTTTTTTTTCCTTACTGGTAGAATCGTCCTGTTAGTAAAAGTAAAATGATATATATGTATATATATGTATAACTGAATCACGAAAATATGGAACGTGACGAATATATAAATAAAGATAAAATCCACGAAGGAAACGGAAACACTGGAGTGCTGCGAGGCCTTTCGACACTAGGTCCTTTACTTAGCAGACTCCCAGTATATATATATTTATATACACTGTAAATATATACACACATATATATACGTGTGTTGTTCCCTCAGCAAGGAAGCCTTTCCAACCTTTCAAAAGAAATTCCTAAATCGATTCATCCTGTATCTACGAGTCAAGGACGACCCAATTGCAGAAGTTTTCGGAGCTTCCTTTACTCAAGTATCCTCCCTTATGTTCACATTTCCGCTGCTATTTGTATCACAATTTAACAGCCTCTTTATTTACATTCCATTTCTTCCGCTTCAACTGAAAGTAAATGCAAAATTCCCACCATAGTGACTCGATATTATGCCTCAGCCTTTTTTCCAGATTTCTCTCCACAATTATACAGTTTCATTCACAATCCTACTTTAGGACTTCTCAACATCCATGCAAATAAATTACAAAACATATTGTACAGTTCACTTAAAACAATATGCACTCACACATTCATTATAAAATTCATTCACAACAATATGCACTCACAGATTCATTATAAATTCATTCAATCTACTCACACATTCATTATAAAATTCATTCAAAACAATATGACTCACTCATTCATTATAAAATTCACTTAAAACAATATGCACTCACACATTCATTATAAAATTCATTTAAAACAACATGCACTCACACATTCATTATAAAATTCATTTAAATCAATATGCACTCCCGCATTCCTTATAACATTCATTTAAAACAATATGTACTCACACATTTATTATAAAATTCACTTAAAACAATATGCACACACACATTCATTATGAAAACAATGAATTATTACAATCTAATCATAAAATCCCATAACCATTACAATGAGCAACTGCTCACCACAAAACTGAGTTAAAGAAACCTGGTTACTTTAAAGAACGATTTTAACTCATCTATTCAGGCAGGTATTTATTTACATATTTATTAGTGTATTTATTTATTTCTACCGAGAAAGGAAAATCTAAGTTAAAAAAAAAAAACACGCCTTTCCTCGGACTTTGACTTCCAGTCTGGGAGTTGAAAGTCAGTTGAATTTCGTACTAGAGGTCTGATATTCTGGAAGCCCCGAATTTAAGGTCTGATTAGGTCTGATTTCTCCCTGGAGTGTGGATATATGCAGATGTATCTGATCACATGTTGCCGCCTCTGGAAATGACCATGTTTGGTGAGAGAACTTCTCACATCTAAGTGAGGCAGGGATTAAATGCAGTATATATATATGTTGTAGGCAGATATATATATATATATATATATATATATATATATATGTTTGCAGGCAGATAGCGAACTTCGCGAAATGTCTGAACATATGTGTTGCAAACTAGTAACCATTTACATTCACCATATATTCTAATCCACATCGGTATTCCGAACCGAGATGAGACGCGGAAATTTCCATCTACCTACGTGTTTCTTTTGAAAAATGCACAAAAAAAAAAAAAAAAGAAATTGCTCCTTCACGGCATGGTTGCACACCAGGAAAAGTGAGAAGAAAATTACTGTTTATTCAATATACAAATCCACTTCGCGATGAAGTTACGATCTCGCTCTCGAGACGTTGCGTATTATTATTATTATTATTATTATTATTATTATTATTATTATTATTATTATTATTATTATTATTATTGAAAACAAGGCGAACCTGTAACGAGGCTATATAATATCGAGAATTAAAAAACCGCAGTAGTGTTAAAAGTATTTATGAACAGAGTTTTTACCTCTGTACTACTGTGGCTTTTAATTCTCATTATTATTATTATTATTATTATTATTATTATTATTATTATTATTATTATTTCTTGAAGATTCTGTAGAACATTCCACCTTTCGAAGATGATAGAAAGTCCTACAAAAAAGTCAAGGAATAAATGAGCTTTGGACAACAGCTAGATTATTATTATTATTATTATTATTATTATTATTATTATTATTATTATTATTATTATTATTATTGGTGTGAAATTCCACAATGACGTCAGTTTAAATATTTATTAATAAATACTGAGAAGGAGAATCGAACAGGTTCTCGAAAAAACTGTTGTAATATAAATATATATTTTAACATATATTTACACTGATATCATTGGTGATTTCTTCACCATTTCAGTGACTCATGCGATAATGAGACTTTTAATATTATTATTATTATTATTATTATTATTATTATTATTATTATTATTATTAAGGTGAAGTCCATATAATAATATAATAATAATAATAATAATATTATTATTATTATTATTATTATTATTATTATTATTATTATTATTATTATCCAGCCCACCACAGGGGCCACTGACTTGAAATTCCAGCTTTCAAAGAACATTACGATGTTCAAATGAGACAAGTTACAGAAAAGAACAGGAAATACAGAAAGAAGAGGTCAGTTATTAGAAAGAAAAGAAAAAGATAAATTAATACAAAAAATACATAAAACGTGAATAAAAAAAGTACAATACAATGAAAATTGTTCTAGGGTATTAATGCGTTACATCTTCGCTTGAACTCCGAAAAATTCGGAGATGCCGGAATTAATCACATGTTAATTACACAGAGGATGGAAGTAATAATTACATGTTAATTACACAGAGGATGGAAGTAATAATTACATGTTAATTACACAGAGGATGGAAGTAATAATTACATGTTAATTACACAGAGGATGGAAGTAACGTACAAACAAGCACCGGACCAGGATATATCATCGTGAGATGCATTTCGAAATCGACCTGGAGTACTTCACAAATCACGGCATCTTGATGTGCCACTTCGAGGTTCAGCGGAGAGAGAGAGAGAGAGAGAGAGAGAGAGAGAGAGAGAGAGAGAGTGAGAGAGCATAAAGCTTCAGAGAGAGAGAGAGAGGATGGGTGAAGGGCAGTATAAAGGCTTCAGAGGGAGAGAGAGAGAGAGAGAGAGAGAGAGAGAGAGAGAGAGAGAGAGAGAGAAGAGGGCGGAAGGGCAGCATAAAGGCTTGAGAGAGAGAGAGAGAGAGAGAGAGAGAGAGATTCAGGTACGTTTAACGAAAACAAAGTTCACACTTGAGAGTGAATACCAAAATGCTTTTCTTTATTTTCTTTTTTCTATTTAGGCAAAGAAAAAAGAAAATGAGAAAAAAAGTGATGACAAAGGAGTCTCAAAAGCATAAAAATAAAAACAAACTCCTGGAAAAAAGAAACAAAAGCATTACATTGAAAAAAAATATCATTAACAATGGTAATGAGAGAAAATTAACAATGGTAAAAAGAGAGAAGATTAACAATGGTAATGAGAGAAAATTAACAATGGTAAAAAGAGAGAACATTAACAATGGTAAAAAGAGAAAATTAACAATGGTAAAAGAGAAAGCATTAACAATGAAAAAATAGAGAAAATTAACAATGGTAAAAGAGAAGATTAACAATGGTAATGAGAGAAAATTAACAATGGTAAAAAGAGAGAAGATTAACAATGGTAATGAGAGAAAATTAACAATGGTAAAAAGAGAGAAGATTAACAATGGCAATGAGAGAAAATTAACAATGGTAAAAAGAGAGAAGATTAACAATGGTAATGAGAAAATTAACAATGGTAAAAGACAGAACATTAACAATGGTAATGAGAGAAAATTAACAATGGTAAAAAGAAAGAAGATTAACAATGGTAATGAGAGAAAATTAAAAATGGTAAAAAGACAGAAGATTAACAATGGTAATGAGAGAAAATTAACAATGGTAAAAAAGAGAGAAGATTAACAATGGTAATGAGAGAAAATTAACAATGGTAAAAAGACAGAACATTAACAATGGTAATGAGAGAAATTAACAATGGTAAAAAAGAGAGAAGATTAACAATGGTAATGAGAGAAAATTAACAATGGTAAAAAGACAGAACATTAACAATGGTAATGAGAGAAAATTAACAATGGTAAAAGAGAGAAGATTAACAATGGCAATGAGAGAAAATTAACAATGGTAAAAATGAGAGAAGATTAACAATGGTAATGAGAGAAAATTAACAATGGTAAAAAGAGAGAAGATTAACAATGGTAATGAGAGAAAATTAACAATGGTAAAAAGAGAGAAGATTAACAATGGTAATGAGAGAAAATTAACAATGGTAAAAAGAGAGAAGATTAACAATGGTAATGAGAGAAAATTAACAATAGTAAAAAGAGATTAACAATGGTAATGATAAAAAATTAACAATGGTAAAAAGAGAGAAAATTAACAATGGTAATGAGAGAAAATCAACATTGGTAAAAGAAAAAAATTAAAGAGAGAAAATCAACATTAGTAAAAGAGAAAAAAATAACAATGATACAATGAGAGGAAATTAACAATGGTAAAAAGAGAGAAAATTAACAGTGGTAATGAGAGAAAATCAACAATGGTTAAAGAGAAAAAATTAAAGAGAGAAAATCAACAATAGTAAAAGAGAGGAAATCAACAATGATAAAAAGAGAGAAAATTATAAAAAATATATTACACATTTACATTTAAAAAATACACCAAATCGTAACACTCGCTCTCTCTCTCCCATTCATTTCTGAAACTGAAATCTCACGCGACAACTAAATCTAAAACACGAACTCTCGTTGGAACAGCTTCGGGACCACTTTAGAAATTACTAAAAAACCTCGACATAGGATAAGCGACCTCCTGACATTTCCAGAAATTAAATTTGCACGCCGAACGAACAAGGGTTTCGAGAATGTATCTCTCAGCGTTGTGCACTGAAAAATACATTGGAAATTATGCCAAAATAATGATTCTTATTAAAAATGACATATATAGTGACGAGAATGCACCTCTTGGCGTTTTGCACCGCGCGAAAAACACTGGAAATCTCTGATAAAATCGAGTTTCTCCAGCAAAATTATGCCAAAATAATGATTCTCATTAATAATGACATAAATAATTACATTATTTTATGTCATTATTTATGTCGTTAATCATGTCATTATTTTATGTCATTAATAATGTCATAATTTTATGACATTTATGTCATTAATAATGTCATTATTTTATGACATTATTTTGTCAACCAATAATGATATAAATAATGACATCCTAAGAGATTACAAACACAAAATTTCTGATGAAATCGAGTTTCTCAAGCAAGTTTAAGACATAATAAAATCGAGTTTCTCAAGGAAAATTATGGCATAATAACGATGCACGCACCACGAGAATAAATAACGACATACTACGAGATTACAAACACAAAATTAATGACTGCTTACGAATCTCGGGTTAATTCATTGCCTTCTGAAAACATAAAATACCGAGTTACGTCACCAGTAAGAAACAGTTGCAGAATTTGGGAGAATTTTAATGTTTTCCAGTAAAAGCTCAATAAAAATATTTCCAAACCGTCGTTATGTCGTGTCCTTGTGATTATGATAAAAACGAATTAAGCATTGGACCGAAAATTATATATTTATTTAGAATTAAGATAAAGAAAAAATTGAAATAAAAAAAAAATGCAGAACAAATGCTACGATAAAGATAACTATTAGAAAATAATAAATTCCAATAAATATGAATTAAGCAATGAATTAACCCGAAAATTATATATTTATTAAAAATTAAGATAAAGAAAAAGTTTCAATAAATACAAATAAAAAATGCAGAACAAATGCTACGATAAATATAACTATTAGAAAATAATAAATCCCAATAAATATGAATTAAGCAATGAACCCGAAAATTATATATTTATTAAAAATTAAGATAAAGAAAAAATTGAAATAAATAAAAATAAAAAAATGCAGAACAAATGTTACAATAAAAATAAATATTAGAAAACAATAAATTCCAATAAATATGAATTAAGCAACGGACCCGCAAATTATATAAAATTTATTTATTAAAAATTAAGATAAAGAAAAAACTGAAATAAATAAAAATAAAAATGCAGAAAAAATGTAAAAAATTAAAAATTAGAAAATAATAAATCCAAAGAATCAAAATAAAACGTAACTTAAACTGGAAGGCTAAAGGTCAGGGAAAAGAGGAGGATGAAGGGAATTCCAAAGCTTTTGGCAACAGAGAAAAACAAAAGGTCACTCAAAAGTGTAATCTGGGAATTTCTAATTTCGAAATTTCTGAGCCATTTTGATGACAGTGTTGAAGAAACATGATTGACAGGACCGTCACGTAAGTAAAGGCTTCGTAAGTTATTTAGCAGCTAAATCTATTTTAACCCTTGAAGAACAAATAATTTAATTATCAGTCAAATCTATTTCATCCCTTGAAGAACAAATAATTTAATTATCAGTCAAATCTACTTCATTCCTTGAAGAAAAATTATCAAAATTGTTAGCTATATCGTTTCTTAATATAAATCATAATTTTGAAAATATCATGAGCACCGGTGGTTTTTGGACAGCTAGTTAGTCCTACAGGATACGTGGACAACTCAATTCCTATAGGATACGCGAACAGCTCAGTCATATAGGATACACAGACAGGTAGGTCCTATAGGATACGCTGACAATTCAGTCCTACAGGATACGCGGACAGCTCCGCAAATTTACAAAATACTGTCCGTCACTCTCCAACCACTTTATATATATTAAATGAAATCTACGAATAAACTGACAAACTTTTGTTAAAGAAAATGGAGGAATATAATAAGTAACATTCATGTCGATTGATGTGTTCCGTCTCAAGAAGTGACAGCCTTTGTAAAGATGATGATTGATGTATATTCTCATGAAGTGACAGCCATACCGATATGATGATTGATGAATTAATACACTGCAACAGTAAAAGCGAATTAAAAATATTTTAGAATAACGGATGCCACAGAATATAGTAACTTGAAATACTCAGCAGTTTCAGAAACTCATAGATGTGAAGGAGAGAGAGAGAGAGAGAGAGAGAGAGAGAGAGAGAGAGAGAGAGAGAGAGAGGACTTCCTCGGAATGCAGTCGTCATGATCCCCAGCAGGTAAGTCTGGTCACGTGTTCTCTCTCTCTCTCTCTCTCTCTCTCTCTCTCTCTCTCTCTCTCGCCAAGGAAATGCAAGGACTGCAACTGGATGAAAAGTCCATTAATGTGTGGGGCCTTTGGATTGAAGTTCTTACTATAATTACAAAAATAATAATTATTAGAATATTTTCACACTATGAAACCTAATGGTTTCCTAGGTTATATACATTGGCCATGGCAGAGTACGTCTCTTACTGAATGGAATGGAACACAAAATTCAGTTCGTAGGCCAAGCACTGGAACCTATGAGGTCGTTCAACGCTGAATGGGAAATTGAGAGTCAAGGAGGTTTGAAAGGTGTAACAGGAGGAAAACCTCGCAGCTGCACGATGAAACAAAGAAAGAGAATATGAAAGGAGATACAGTAAAAGGAATGAAAGGGGTTGCAGCAAGGGGCCGAAGGGACGCTTCAAAGAACTTTAAGTAATGCCTACAGTGCACCGCGTGAGGTGCACTGACGGTACTACCCCCATGGGGAGTTATCAAGTCATCGCTCTGACCGAAGAACTGGAGAAAAAGCCCCCCGGGGGGGGGAGGGGGAAGGGGGAGTTGCTCTGAAAAAAAAGGGAATCTGGGAAAGTATAAAAAAAGTCCTCCAGGTATTTTTTTTAAATTTTCAGAGACCAATTCCAGCAATGCTTTATTGTGTTACTTTTAATTTATTTATCTTTTTTTTTTTTGCAACCCTTCACTTACAAATACCTAAAAACACAAAAACAAAAAGAGAAACTCTTTATATCCTTTCCAAAACCAATCTTACTAACACTATCTCCTCTGCGAACTACTAATATAATGTAAACTTTGGAAGGAACGAAAACATGTAAAAAATGCGCCGAAGCTTCTTCGGCGCAATCGAATTTTCTGTACAGTGTATAATGCTGTTTTCAGCCACGGCCCGGTGGTAGCCTATCCTGTAGTGCTGCCAGACGCACGATCATGGCTAACTTTAACTTTAAATATAATAAAAACTACTGAGGCTAGAGGGCTGCAATTTGGTATGTTTCAAGATTGGAGAATGGATGATCACCATACCAATTTGCAGCCCTCTAGCCTCAATAATTTTTAAGATCTGAGGGCGGACAGAAAAAGTGCGGACAGAAAAAAAAGTGCGGGCGGACAGACAAAGCCATCTCAACAGTTTTCTTTTACAGAAAACTAAAAACCACTTACTTAAAAATTCGTCAAACAAATTAGAACGACTGCTCAAGGTATAAAATCCCTCAAACGAATTAGAACGACTGCTAAAAGGCTATATGACTCCCTCCCCCCTCACCCCCACCTCACAAAGGCTCAACTTCAAAAGAATTTTATAAAAAAAAAATAATGAGAAAATGTGAGTAATTACACGCGTGCTAATGACACCGACAATTATTCGTTTTAATGAGTTTACAGAAAAAAGGAAAAAAATAAACTATTCGCTTCATAATCACAAAAGTGCTTCAGTCCTCTAGCGCGGCTAAAAAAGGATCGTCAAAAGGATCGTTTAAAGATCGCCAAGGGATCGACAAATGATCGTTGGAGGATCATCAAGGAATTGTCAGAGGATCATCAAAGGATCGTCATGGGATCGACAAATGATCGTCGAAGTATCATCAAGGGATCTCCAAAGGATCGTCTAACGATCGTCAGAGGATCGTCTAATGATCGTCAAATGATCATCAAAGGATCGTCAAAGGATCATCAAAGGATCGCCTAATGATCGTCATGATATCGTCAAAGAATCATCAAGGGATCGTCTAATGATCGTCAAATGATCGCCAGAGGATCGACAAAAGATCGTCAAAGGATCGCCAATGGATCGTCAAGGGATCGCCAAAGGATTGTCAAAGGATGGTCAACGGATCGTCTAAAGAATGTCAAAGGATTCAAAGGATCGCCAAGCGATCATCAAAAGATCGTGAAATGATCGTCAAACGATCGTCAAAAGATCATCAATAGATCGTGAAATGATCGTCAAATAATCGCCAAAGTGCCATCAAAAGATCGTGAAATGATCGTCAAAGGATCGTCAAATAATCGCCAGAGGACCACCAAAAGATCGTGAAATGACCGCCAAAGGATCGTCAAAGAGAACGAAATACCAACGATCTCACAAGCTATTTCTCAATAACCTAAAGTCGCGTTATCACTGAAGAAAAGGCCCGATCGTCGAAGGGGGCATTAATATACTCTCGAGGTTAAGTTAAAGAGACGATCGCCTACATGTCGTAAACAAGTAGGCGACTGCCTTAAAAACAACCTGTCTCCTTCAATGTCCGAGCTTAGCCTGTTAAATACAGTCTAGAATAGAATGGACATCAGTCATTACTGAGTTCATGAAGCCTTGTAATTTGTACTTAAACACTGCTGATGACAATAAGACAATTAATTGTAATAATCTATTATAATAACTGTAATTTATTATAATAATAGCTGTAATTTATTATAATAATAACTGTAATTTATCATAACAATTACTGTAATAATTTATCGCTTGAAGCGATATCTATATATACATCTACAGATTCAAAAACATCTGGAAGAGTCTGAAATATAAACTTATTCTATTCGTCTAACTCTCTCCAGTATTCAGACTTATGTCTGATGCTTACAAGGAATCCGTCCCTAAATTTTAGTTTTCTGTAAAAGAAAACTATTGTGCCGGCTTTGTCCGTCCGTCCGCACTTTTTCTGTCCGCCCTCAGATCTTAAAGACAACTGAGGCTAGAGGGCTGCAAATTGGTATGTTGATTATCCACCCTCCAATCATCAAACATACCAAATTGCAGCCCTCTAGCCTCAGCAGTTTTTATTTTATTTAAGGTTAAAGTTAGCCATAATCGTGCTTCTGGCAACGATATAAGCCAGGCCACCACCGTGCCGTGGTTAAAGCTTCATGGGCCACGGCTCATACAGCATTACACCGACACCACCGAAAGATAGATCTCTTTTCGGTGGCCTTGATTATAAGCTGTAGCGGCTGTACGGAAAACTCGACTGCACCGAAGAAGAAACTTAGGCGCAATTTTTACTTGTATCTTTTACTCTAAATCTTTCCCATAACGGCCTATTACTGAACTCTCCTGACGTTAGGTAAACACTTTTCAGGGAACCCAAATGCACTGTACGTTGTTATCTCGACCACTGACCACAACGGTCTTTTGTGAAGAGAGCAATTACGTTTCCCAGAAAAACTCACTATTGTTATGTTGCAAGTACCCGTACTGAATATTTATGCCTCCCTCTATCCGATGTAAGTGCCTCATTTTTCTCGTTAAATTCGTTTCCTTCCGCTTAATATTTTTTTATATTCATGTTTTTGTGGATGTTCGGTGGCTCTCATACGTGTTTTCTACAGATATGTTCATCATTTTTAGTTACTGTGGATTCTGAATAAGACACGTCACTTGTACGTGATCTCAAACAGAGAAGCAGACGAAAGAAAAAAAATGCGCCGAAATAATGCAATCAAGTTTTCTGTACATCGTATAATCAAGGCCACCGAAAACAGAGCTATCTTTCGTTGGTCTCGGTACAATGCTGTATGAGCCGTGACCCATCAAACTTTAACCATGGGACAGTGGTGGCCTATACTATATCGTTGCCAGAAGCACGATTATGGCTAACTTTAACCTTAAATAAAAAAAAAAAACTAATGAGGCTAGAGGTCTACAATTTGGTATTTTTGATGATTGGAGGGTGGATGATCAACGTAACAATTTGCAGCCCTCTAGCCTCAGTAGTTTTTAAGATCTGAGGGCAGACAGAAAAAAGTGCTGACGGACAGACAAAGCCGGCACAAAAGTTTGTCTTTTCAGAAAACTACAGTATTCACTGTAAAACGGTGGCTTTCTTAAACAAAGAGTTTGAAATTTATTTGATTTCATCAAATAATAGTATATTAAGGGAAAAAACAATCCTCTGTCTCTGTTAGTTGGTCAATGCCATGAGGTCCACACCAGGGCTCTTACCATACTTACAGGCAGCTATAAGCCCTTCGTTGGGTGAGCCGGTAGAGCTGCGGACTATCACTCGATGGGCCGGAGTTCAATTCCCCGGCCGGCTGATGAAGAGTTAGAGGAATTTATTTCGGGTGATAGAAATTCATTTCTCGCTATAATGTGGTTTGGATTCCACAATAAGCTGTAGGTCCCGTTGCTAAGTAACCAATTGGTTCTTAGCCACGTAAAATAAGTCTAATCCTTCGGGCCAGCGGTAGGAGGGCTGTGAATCAGCTCAGTGGTCTGGTAAAACTAAGGTCTACTTAACTTTTTTCAGGCAGCTACAGGACAAGGGACCGAGCAAGCATATAAAGCAAGTTGAATCTAAACCAACGACGCTCGTTCTGGAAGCAAACCGTTTCCAGAATGTTCCCAACCAACAACATAATAAAAATCATTACAGCAGAAACAGGTTTAATTGAGCTAGTGCAAGTCGTGATGTATCCCAGTCCTACGGACACATTATTCCTTTAATGATAATTGTATAACAAGGTATAAGTTTCAGCATAAACCAGGGTTAGAGCATAAAGGCTACATACTGTTCCTATATATATATATATATATATACATATATATATATATATATATATATATATATATATATATATATATATATATATACTATATATATGTGGAAAATAAAGGCTATATTTCAGAGACCAAACTCTCTCTCTCCTCAGGCAAATAGTGAATGAGGAAAAGTTACAGAAAAACGGTATTTATACCAGAATTCCGTTTTAACAGAATATATTTCACAGTTATCTTTAGCCCATTATGGAATTCAATCGTCTTTCCATATATATATATATAAAATTATATATATATATATATATATATATATATATATATATATATATAATAAATGTATAATATACATATGTATAAATATTGCTTCCACCAACTGTTACCAAAACGGTATCAAGAGGCAATACTATATACGTAACAGTTGCCTTAATTAAGAACTGTTCAATGGTGAGGTCACTAATGTATCCCATTTCAAGGTATTGGAGTTCCCGATAACCTTATGGCTCCTTTGGTTAAAGGTAGTGACCCATACATTGTAAATGAACCTATTTTTGTGACCCATAACTTTAGAGGCCTATTTGGGAGGGTATATAGAAGATCCACTAAGTGTCTTACTTTTACAAGACGTTCCACAAGTATATATATTTAGAGCTCCATGTTTTCAGTAAAGTTATTTAATATATTTACATTAATATTACTTTCTATTACAACCCTGTTTTATTTCTATATAGTTTCATTATTATTATTATTATTGTCTATCTCAGTCATCCTATTCGACTGGGTGGTATTTATAGTGTGGGATTCCGGGTTGCATCCTGCCTCCTTAGGAGTCCATCACTACAAGGCCACTGATTTGAAATTCAAGCTACCGAAAAATACGGCGTTCATCTGAAAGAAGTTACAGAACATAAAAGGAAATACAGAAAGAAGAGATCAGTTATTAGAAAACAAAGAGGACATCCCTTGCTAATAGCAATCATATCTGAATAACGTAAAAAAAAGAAGATATTATTGGTGTTGGCACATACAAGTACTGACGTATAGACATTACGCTCCATATGCCGCGAGAGAACGAAAACTAGGTCAAAGTTGAAAGAAAAAAAAAAGAAACATCCTCTTTCTTTCCATAATCAGGCAGCCATAACAATAATCTAGTATGTTCAGTCTCTTTTGAACAGCGACCCAGAGACCCAAAGCCTCTACATACACTGAACAGATCTCTTTGAAGCAGGAGGTACATCTATGGCATTCATGCGTCCCTTCCTCCTCAAAGGGACGGTTTTTATAAATGAATTCAGTGTTTCGTGAATGTTCTTACGCAACGGGAACGTCAGGTACAATAACATTCTTACAGCAACGCTTATTCAACTCCATTATTCCTTAGACTGAACAAAACTAAAGTCTAATGCGCCCTGTTTCACTAATGGACCGGTCTTTAGAAAGCGACTCGCAGCATTAAAAAATAAGTAAATAAAACGGTCAATACTAAATCGGCCTACTGCTCTTCAAAGTTGACAACAGAAAATGGGTCGACTGCCCTTTAAAATTGTCAGTTGTTCTTTAGAATGTTCAACAAAAAATGGCTCGACTGTCCTTTAAAACAGCAGACGGATCGACTGTAAGCAAGAAATGGGTCGAGTGCCTTATAATTCAGTTGAAAATGGGTCGACTGCTATTTAAAACTGTCAACAGAACATAGGTCGACTCCCCTTTACAGCTGTCAACAGCAAACGGATCGACTATCAGCAGGAAATGGGTCGAGTGCCTTTAAAATTCAGTTGAAAATGGGTCGACTGCTATTTAAAACTGTCAACAGAACATAGGTCGACTCCCCTTTAAAGCTGTCAACAGCAAACGGATCGACTGTCAGCAGGAAATGGGTCGAATGCCATTTAAAATTTTCGATAACAAATCGGTCGACTGCTATTTAAAACTGTCTGAAGAAAACAGGTCGCCTGCCTTTCCTACTTACAATATCTCGATGGGGAACGAAGGCAATAGCTTAATAAATAGCAACGCTCTCATCACCCAACGTCTGGTAGGTAAGGAATGTAAAGATAAAATATGAAGAGCCCTGTAAAATGGTTCTTTGTAGTTCTAAGACTTTCGCCTCCCACCTGGGGTAACTACGTAGGCGATGACGTATCTTGGAGGTACCTGCTCGTGACGGCCATTCGCCTGCTGACGCAATAAGCAGGTAGACGAAGCTCCGCCTACACGGGGGATTTGGGGGGAAGTGAGCAGACCTTCTCTTTCTCTTAGCCTTGGAATTACGGTGTAGTAAATCAGCAATTGTCCTTAATTCATCAAGCACATTCACAAACACATAAAAAAAGAACTTGATTGTTGAAATCCGAAGCGTCCAGACAAAAATACTTGCAAGTTCACTCAGGAAGGTGAACTAAGTGATGAAAAGTTTGCTATACTATTTATTAGGAAACATTAGAAGGAAAACCAAGGTGGTGTTGGAGTGGTTACACGAATATCTAATCACTATCTGCCCAAGAGAGAGAGAGAGAGAGAGAGAGAGAGAGAGAGAGAGAGAGAGAGAGAGAGAGAGAGAACACTTTTTTTTCACCAGTGAAACTTGAGTAATGAATTTCAAATGACTGATTCACAACATCATAAAAAAAAATAATTCCCTCTCCGTGTAATTCCTCAATATAATTGTATCATTCTTGGAATCAATTACGACAAAGAGAATTTGTTTAATTTTTTTTTCAAGTTGAGGCAGCCATGATGGACAAAAAGGAATTTACGTATATATATATATATATATATATATATATATATATATATATATATATATATATATATATATATATAAATTACGAAAGCCTGAATACAAAAAAAAAAAAAACGTAATTGAGATCAAGTAATTTTCTCCAAGAGAAAGAATTCGTACAAGTTATAATCTAGTGAATAAAAAAAAAAAATAGTAAATTACAAACAATGTTTCTATATATATATATATATATATATATATATATAATATATATATATATATATATATATATATATATATATATATATATATATATATTTCTCAGTATACTTTAATATGTGAACCCCGGAATACAAACATCATCTTCTAGAATAAAGAACACACAATAGAACTGCAAGAAGCCGCCTTCCCACAGCGGAAATTAAAACGAAAAAGTGGAAAACAAGTTTGGTCTTAATTTCCAGCAGGATCTGGCTGCTACGCTGTCCCTCGCTACAATTTCTGGGGGAACGGTAAACAAAGATTCCTATTTCTCATAACGAATTTCACGTAGAGGTTTTAAATATCACTGGGTTCGTGGGAGGAGTTCTACAAAATACAATTACATGTAAGCCTACTAGCGAGAAGAAGACACACAGGATTGTAGGTATAAAATTGGTAAAATGATATACATCTCTCTCTCTCTCTGTGACTGCTTGTCTGTCTGTCTCTCTCTCTCTCTCTCTGTCTCTCTCTGTCTCTCTCTCTCTCTCTTTCTTTTTATATATATATATATATATATATATATATATATATATTCCATCATAATTATCATCTTTTAGTGTCAGTCAAAACGAACTAAAATTTCAAATAGGAAAAGCAATAAACCAGAATAAAATATATCAATTAGTTCTCTCTCTCTCTCTCTCTCTCTCTCTCTCTCTCTCTCTCTCTCTCTCTCTCTCTCTCTCTCTCTATATATATATATATATATATATATATATATATATATATATATATATTCCATACATAATTATCATCTTTTAGTGTCAGTCAAAACGAACTAAAATTTCAAATAGGAAAAGCAATAAACCAGAATAAATATAGAAGTTAGTTCAATCTCTCTCTCTCTCTCTCTCTCTCTCTCTCTCTCTCTCTCTCTCTCTCTCTCTCTCTCTCTCACACACATCCCCCTTTTTTAGTCATGCCATTTGATGACTTCTAGCTAGGCCTACAGTGAGTTTAATATCTTCCCTTCGAGTCATTAATCACTGACTGTCTTTACGATCGACGGTTATACGCTAACTTAACATGGAAAAATGTCATCACTATGACACACAAAATTATATCTCTAATTAATCACGGATTAGTGACTTATTGAGACTTACGTATCAATTGATATTCGTTACTTTCATGATTAAATCTTACTCGCTAACTTTTTGTAATGATAATTTTTTTTTATATTCTCATAAGCGGATTTTGTTTTGTGGAGAATTGTCAGTCAGGTCAATGGCCTTTTTGGCTTCTGTAGTGAGCATCATTACTCAACGACGACAAAATCATCATCAAAACTAACAATATTATTAAAACATTAATAATAAAACATTAACAGAACTGAGTGGTATATTATAGTTCGCCATTTATTCAGGAATCATCCGTTTTCCATTAGTAAATGCGAGCAGGAAAGGGTTTCTTCTAAAAGGTTGTTGATCGTTTCATTTTTTTAAATCATAACTTTTTTATATATATCATAATCGGTTTATATTTTTACGTGAGCCACTGATTGAATCGTTGTATGTCCCTTATTAACTAACAATACTCCATCACAACGTTTAAAGAATTTACATTTATACTGTAGTTTGACAATATCAAAATACGAAACCACTGATCTCGAACGGACACTTTCCTATTTTGAAGCGTTCCTCCTTCCAAGACCATAAAAGAAAACGGGTGCCATTGAGTTAATAGAAAATGGTTACTATTTTAATGGGTGACTTCTTCATAGTATTCGCGATGTTGGGTTCAGTTATAATTCCAAAGAATGACCACAAAACTTGATAAATACATACGATTCCTGGGAAAAAAGTTATTGTCAAGGCAGATAAAAACTATACTAAATAATATCCCCCACGAAACAATAAATAAATCCTTAACAGACAAAATAAAAATAGAATCAAAGATGCAACCTTTGTACGGAAGACCTATCATTGTCTTGAGGAACCCTGATTGATATCTAACCTCTGCTATTATTTGAGGTGTATCACGTATGTGTTTAAATTCAAAACTATTTCATACACACGAGGCTGGGTAATGTCTTTATAGGTTATCAGAGAAAACTGAATGCTTCTTAGCATTTCAAAGCAACATAAAAGATTCCTGGTAGTACTAACTTTAGTTGTTATTGCCATTTCATTTTTACTGGAAGTCTATTGACCACAGTCGGAATCTGGAAGCTGTCAGGACAGCTTCATATTTTGAAACTACTGAAGATTTTTAATAATTAATAATAAAATATGGCTGGAGTGATGAAAGACCTAGTGTACAACCAGTTTCACGTTTGTTCTCATAAACTTGGAATTCCTTTTTTTTAGTTTTCTGTAAAACTATTGTGCCGGGTTTGTCCGTCCACACTTTTTTCTGTCCGCCTTCAGACCTTAAAAACTACTGAAGCTAGAGGGCTGCAAACTTGTATGTTGATCACCTACCCTGCTATCATCAAACAATAACAAATTGCAGCCCTCTAGCCTCAGTAGTTTTTATTTTATTTAAGGTTAAAGTTAGCCATAATCGTGCTTCTGGCAACGACACAGGATAGGCCACCACCGGCTCGTATGGAAAGTTACATGGGCCTTGGCTCATACAGCATTATACCGAGACCACCGAAAGATAGATCTGTTTTCGGTGGCCTTGATTATACGATGTATAGAAAACTCGATTGCGCCGAAGACACTTCGGCGCATTTGTTACTTGGTAATTGTTGTTTCGACCACAGGAAGCCCGATTCACGAGAAATTTCTCGCCGTGATTATATTAGTAATGTATGCAGCATATACATACATACACCCCTGCGAGAACTTTCTCGTGAATCGGGCTTGCTATGGTCGAAACAGTAATTAACAAGGAAAAATGTGCCGAAGTTTCTTCAGCGCAAATCGAATTTTCTGTACATAGTGTAATCAAGGCCACCGAAAATAGATCTATCTTTCGGTGGTCTCGGTATAATGCTGTTTGAGCCGCGGCCCATGAATCTTTAACCACGGCCCGGTGGTAGCCTGTCCTATATCGTTGCCAGATGCACGATTATGGGTAACTTTAACCTTAAATAAAATTGAGAAAACTACTGAGGCTAGATGGCTGCAATCTGGTATGTCTGATGATTGGAAAGTGGATGATCAGCATACCAATTTGAAGCCCCCTAGCCTTAGTAGTTTTCAAGATTTGAGGGCGGACAAAAAAAAAAAAAAAAGTGCGGACGGACACACAAAGCCGGCACAATAGTTTTATTTCACAGAAAACTAAAAAGGTATTCAAATCAAATGAGAACAAACATGAAACTTATGTGCGCTGGGTCTTTCATCTCTCCAGTTATGTTTTACTATTTTCATTCAAAATGCCCAGTAGTTTCAAAATATGAGGGCTAGTCTGAAATGTTTATTTTTACATAAATCAGTACATATAAAACACACACACTATATATACACACATATACATATATATATATATATATATATATATATATATATATATATATATATATATATATATATATATACATATACACACACACACACACACACACACACACACACACACACACATATATATATATATATATATATATATATATATATATATATATATATATATATATATATATATATATATCTGTATTGTACCATATGGGCGTGAAAGAATATAACACATTTCACACCTGCAAAAGACAAACCTGGATAAAACTGCCGAACGGGGCTATAAACATTTCTATTTAAAAGCCGTGACAAACACCGTGTCATATAAATCCCCTGACAAAATACGAAATCCACGCAACTTCAAAAACACATTTTGTTTGTTACGAGAGGAACCACTGCGGAAAATACATCGCCAAAGGAATAATGATAATTGATATCGGTGACGTCATATTAATGCATAAATAAACAGATACGCCGGTTGGCTCTCAGGAGGCTTGTAGCTCTGAGAGAATGATGAAAAAAAATAAAAAAAATAAAGTTATATTCTGAAGGATCATCAATGGCAAGAGCCGATGAGTACAAGGCAAACACTGTGGAACAGACTGATTCGTTATTCATGCACGGATCCGTTTGAGAGAGAGAGAGAGAGAGAGAGAGAGAGAGAGAGAGAGTACCACCGATTCAATAGATGATTAGAGTGGAGGTCCCTGTTTAGCTTCGTCGTGGAGAAATATTTAACATGAGGACAGGTAAATGAAGAGTTCTTGTATCAATAAACTGTGATAATAATAATTAAATAATAATCAATGCGAGGAGCTAAAGAAAGTGAAAAATAAACAATGAACTGAAAAGCACTGAAATACAGGAATTAATTATTCCCCTACTCTAAAACAGTAAAAATAATTGCCAATTTCCTTTAACTTCCTAATCATAAAAAAATAAATAATACACGAAGAGAATCAGGTCTTCACGCAGCTCTAAACAACGCTCATCAACAGCACGTCCGGCCAAGGAACCCGAACCAACGTCGATCTCAAAAAAAAAAAAGTAAAAAAATAAAATAAAACTTCATGACGCATCTTACCTAGACAAATGTCACAAGCAGAAGATTAAGCCAACCTTACAAAAAAAAAAAAAACGAACCTTGATTAAAATAGAAAAAAAAAAAATCTCCCTCCCAGAACAAAATGGCTAATGAGAAATCTCCATTAGCATTCTTATCCTGCCAACAATGGACGGCGCAGTCTCGACGATGCCAGCCTCATGGACTCTGAGGGAAATTGTTGTTCTGGAGTCAGCAGCTCAGCATTCATCGCGACTGTCACATTGTCCCAGTCCTGAGTCTACAAAACATCGCCCCCCGGGGCCCCCTTCCAAAAAAATCCATTAATGGCCGTGTCATTTCTTCAGACTTAATGCCTCTAAATAACTCGCATTCATTGGCAGAGTGGCTTCTTTAGAATATTCTCATAGAGTCAATGCAGATATTTCTGGGGATGTTTTGCAATTAGAGCCTAAAAACCTCCAAGCGAAAATGCAATAAGTTACTGACCAAACAAGTAAAATAATGCGCAGAAGTTTCTTCGGCGCAATCGAGTTTTCTGTATAGCGCATAATCAAGGCCACCGAAAATAGATATATCTTTCGGTGGTCTCGGTATAATGCTGTATGAGCCGCAGACCAAGAAACTTTAACCACGGCACGCTGGTGGCCTATCCTATATCGTTGCCAGAAGCACGATTATGGCTAACTTTAACCTTAAATAAGATGAAAACTACTGAGGCATGAGGGCTGCAATTTGGTATGTTTGATGGTTGGAGGGTGGATGATCAATATACCAATTTGCAGCCCTCTAGCCTCAGTAGTTTTTAAGATCTGAGGGCGGGCAGAGAAAAAGTGCGGACAGTCTACTCACGCATTTATTTATACATCCCTTCTTCCTATAAAACTCGATTGTACTCACTTATAACACCCATACACCTTTAAGAGCCAAAGTCTTAGCGTGAATTTCCCTCTTCCCAACTTATTTTTTTTTTTGCAATGTTCGTATGTGTCTACAATGTTACACTGATATCCAGATGGCAAAATACTTACTAAATTGATATTATCTCTTTTATAATTTCAAATTACACACACACACACACACACACACACACACACACACACACACACACATATATATATATATATATATATATATATATATTTATTTTTATTTTTTTGCAATGTACGTATGTTTCTACATTGCTAACCAGATAGCAATATATTTACTAAATTGATTGATATTATCTCTTTTATAATTATATATATATATATATATATATATATATATATATATATATATATATATATGTATATATACTGTATATACATATATATACACACAAACTTTTCTCCAGTTAATGAATCTGCAAGAAACATTGCATCCTAAGGAACAAAAAACCCCAATATTTACCCCCCGATGAACGTGCCTGCAGCAAAAGATTCCTCTTTCCTCCACGGAGGATGGAGATATAATCCTACATTCCTTGAGGCCCCCCCGTCTTCTTTAATTACAGGTACGGAGCAAGGGCGCCCAATAACTTGATCCTCTGACGATTCCCCGAGGGGCGAAAAGGTCCCTCCAAGACCTATTTCTGTTTTATTTTCTCCCCATCAACGGATATTACTTTTCCGGGGCGTCGTGGTCTTGTATTTAATAATTTATTTCTCATTGTATTTTACAATTTACTTCTGCTTGTATTTTATAGTTTAATTCTCACTGTATTTTATAATTTACTACTTGCATTTTATAATTTGGTTCTCATTGTATTTTATAATTTACTTCTGCTTGTATTTTATAGTTTAATTCTCATTGTATTTTACAATTTACTTCTGCTTGTATTTTATAGTTTAATTCTCATTGTATTTTATAATTTACTACTTGTATTTTATAATTGGCTTTTCATTGTATTTTATAATTTACTTCTGCTTGTATTTTATAGTTTAATTCTCATTGTACTTTATAATTTACTACTTGTATTTTATAATTTGCTTCTCGTTGTATTTTATAATTTACTTCTGCTTGTATATTATAGTTTAATTCTCATTGTATTTTATAATTTACTCCGTCTTGTATTTTACAATTTACTTCTGCTTGTATTTTATAATTTTCTTCTCATTATATTTTGTAGTTTACTTCTCATTGTATTTTACAATTTACTTCTGCTTGTATTGTATAAATTGCTTCTCATTGTATTTTATAATTTACTTGTGCTAGTATTTTATAATTTACCTGTGCTTGTATTTTATAGCTTAATTCTCACTGTATTTTATAATTTACTCCTTGTATTTTACAATTTACTCCTGCTTGTATTTCATACTTCGCTTCTCATTGTACTCTTATAATTTATTTACATTTTTACCTGTTTATTTATTGACTTGTTAATCTATTTTTCTTTTCTAATAAGTGATTTTTTCTCTTTGAATTTCCTTTTATCTTCCGTTGCCTCTTTCAAATGAACACCATCATATTCTTTGGAAGCTTGAATTTCAGGTCAATGGCCCCTTAGGGCTTATTCCATAAGAATAGGGTTCATCTTCAGAATAATAATAATAATAATAATAATATAATAATAATAATAATAATAATAATAATAATAATAATAATAATAATCAAGCAATTGTCCAAAGTTCATTTATTCCTTGAGTTTTCGGTAGGACTTTCTATCATTTCAAAAGGTAGAAAGTTCTACTGAAAGTTCAAAAGTTAATAATATTAATAATAATAATAATAATAATAATAATAATAATAATAATAATAATAATAATAATAATAATAATAATATCAGATATGGGAACAGGAATCCAGTACCATTTTGGGCATTTCTACACTATACCGAGATTCCTTGCTGTCGAAAATGCTGCCGATAGATAAATTTTACTGATTTAAAAAAAATGTTTCTTTTCTCTCTTAAATGCTTTAGAAGCGAGAGAGATCGATT
>NC_089795.1:88421729-88429229 GCF_040412425.1 Macrobrachium rosenbergii | reverse complement strand
GCGTTAACCACTGGGCCACACAAGTCTAAAAGAAGTTGGAACCTGAGAGCAACTGCGCAGGAATTACCTGGGCAAGCTAACTGCTTGCATACCAGCGAAGTTTTCCCCAACTTCCCGACTCAGCAATGACCCAATAGACAACATTTCATTCAATTATCCCTTCTGAGTGAATAAGATAGAAATCATCAACACACAATCACGTGTGGAACAGAAATAAATTTCTGACTCACGTCGGGATCGAACCCAGGTCTCTCAGGTGGAAAGCAAGGGCGTTAACCACCACAAGTCTAAAAGACTTGGGTGCAGTTACTCTCAGGTTCCAACTTCTTTTAGACTTGTGTGACCCAGTGGTTAACGCCCTTGCTTTCCACCTGAGAGACCTGGGTTCGATCCCGACGTGAGTCAGAAATTTATTTCTGTTCCACACGTGATTGTGTGTTGATGATATCTTATTCACTCAGAAGGATAATTCGAGAAAATCGCTGGTATGCAAGCAGTTAGCTTGCCCAAAAATGGGAGCAGTTGAGGTTCCAAGGACTTGTGTGGCCCAGTGGTTAATTTCCACCTGAGAGTTGATCCCGACGTGAGTCAGAAATTTATTTGTTCCAACGATTGTGTGATACACTCAGAAGGGATAAAAAAATGTTAAGGGTCGGAGAATTGGGGGGATGCAAGCAGTTAGTTTGCCCAGAGTGCAGTTGCTCTCAGGTTCCAACTTTTTTAGACTTGGGGAGTGGTTAAGAGCTTCCACCTGAGAGAGATGATCCCAAGAAATTTATTACACGTGATTGTGTGATCTTATTCACTCAGAAGGATAATTCCGAATGAAAATTGGGTCATTGCTGAGTCGGGAAGTTGGGAAAACTCGCTGGTATGCAAGCAGTTAGCTTGCCCAGGTAATTCTTGGGTGCAGTTGCTCTCAGGTTCCAACTTCTTTTTAGACTTGTGTGGCCCAGTGGTTAACGCTCTTGCTTTCCACCTGAGACCTGGGTTCGATCCCGACGTGAGTCAGAAATTTATTTCTGTTCCACACGTGATTGTGTGTTGATGATTTCTATCTTATTCACTCAGAAGGGATAATTCGAATGAAATGTTGTCTATTGGGTCATTGCTGAGTCGGGAAGTTGGGAAAACTCGCTGGTATGCAAGCAGTTAGCTTGCCCAGGTAAGAGCAGGTGCAGTTGCTCTCAGGTTCCAACTTCTTTTAGACTTGTGTGGCCCAGTGGTTAACGCCCTTGCTTTCCACCTGAGAGAGGTTCGCGACGTGAGTCAGAAATTTATTTCTGTTCCACACGTGATTGTGTGTTGATGATTTCTATCTTATTCACTCAGAAGGATAATTCGAATGAAATGTTGTCTATTGGGTCATTGCTGAGTCGGGAAGTTGGGGAAAAGCTGGTATGCAAGCAGTTAGCTTGCCCAGGTAAAAGGTGCAGTTGCTCTCAGGTTCCAACTTCTTTTAGACTTGTGTGGCCCAGTGGTTAACGCCCTTGCTTTCCACCTGAGACCTGGGTTCGATCCCGACGTGAGTCAGAAATTTATTTCTGTTCCACACGTGATTGTGTGTTGATGATTTCTATCTTATTCACTCAGAAGGGATAATTCGAATGAAATGTTGTCTATTGGGTCATTGCTGAGTCGGGAAGTTGGGAAAACTCGCTGGTATGCAAGCAGACTTGCCCAGGTAATTCCTTGTGCAGTTGCTCTCAGGTTCCAACTTCTTTTAGACTTGTGGCCCAGTGGTTAACGCCTTGCTTTCCACCCGAGAGACCTGGGTTCGATCCCGACGTGAGTCAGAAATTTATTTCTGTTCCACACGTGATTGTGTGTTGATGATTTCTATCTTATTCACTCAGAAGGGATAATTCGAATGAAATGTTGTCTATTGGGTCATTGCTGAGTCAGGAAGTTGGGAAAACTCGCTGGTATGCAAGCAGTTAGCTTGCCCAGGTAATTCCTTGGGTGCAGTTGCTCTCAGGTTCCAACTTCTTTTAGACTTGTGTGGCCCAGTGGTTAACGCCCTTGCTTTCCACCTGAGAGACCTGGGTTCGATCCCGACGTGAGTCAGAAATTTATATATATATATATCTGTTAACTTCTTTTATACTTCAAAAAGTTTAATTTCAAGGTGACCCGATACAATTTGTTAAAAGGGCAAGCCCAATTCCCTCTCCTTCTCTTAACCTAACAACGTGAAAAAGCATCTCTCTCTCTCTCTCTCTCTCTCTCTCTCTCTCTCTCTCTCTCTCTCTCGCTTCAATACCATTCGCAAACATCAGGAAGACCTTCTCTACGAGGCAATTCGCACCCACCCGGAATACAGTGACAAAGCCTTCATTTGTGTTTCCTCCTGGGGGGACTTCTGTGCCCACACAAATATGCTTCGAGAAAATCGCTCGGAAAATGGGAGATGAGGAAGGAAACGACGAAGACGAAAGGGGAAGAAGAATAACAACAAGATACACTGCCAATAAAAAAATAAGGGTCGAGGAGAGAGAGAGAGAGAGAGAGAGAGAGAGAGAGAGAGAGAGAGATACACAAGAAGTATAACAAGAGACTGCTAATAAAAAATAAGTGTCGAGGAGAGAGAGAGAGAAGAGAGAGAGAGAGAGAGAGAGAGAGAGAGAGAGAGAGAGAGAGAGAGATACACAAGAAGTATAACAAGAGACTAATAAAAAAATAAGGGTCGAGGAAAGAGAGAGAGAGAGAGAGAGAGAGAGAGAGAGAGAGAGAGAGAGAGAGAGAGAGAGATTAATGGTAAGAAAAACAGGGAGAGAAAACTGTTCCTATATTTATCGCTTTAACAAGGGCTCTTGCTCCTCAAGTACCTTGAAATCTGATATGAGAGAGAGAGAGAGAGAGAGAGAGAGAGAGAGAGAGAGGTACTGACAGAATGAAAAGCAAAGAAGAAGTGCAGAAGAAGAAGAAGAAGTCCACACAGAACGGAACGTAAATAAAAATAAAGCACAGACTGAAAGAAGCGTAGATGGCTAAGCGAATGAGACGGGTTGGGTGGGTGGGGCGGGGGAATTTGGTGTACTGAGGTAGGAGGAGGGGAGACGAAAAAGGGGGTGGTTAGGTAGTATGTGGGTGGTATGTATAAGAATGGAGATAGCCTATTGCAGTGGACGGTGGCACAAGCTGACTGGTTCAATACGATGCCGCAGCAGAATTCTGTCCCTATACTTCTCCCTTTCCCCCTCCACTCCCCCCTCCCTAAGGGGGACCCTGCATTACCTCTCTAACGGAACGATCAAGGGAAAGCTGCAATACGTGGGATACCCCCTCCTACCAATTTATAGGACGGGGAGGGGGAGGGGCCAGGCGATTCAAAGGATATTGGTATATAATATAGCTTTCTATCGCCTAAAGAATCATTACTTTTATTTCGTTTGTATTTAAATGGGAAAGGATACGTTATCCAGTGAGGAATATATATATATATATATATATATATATATATATATATATATATATATACAGTATATGACGTAATTCTATTGATTTACAAAAAAAAACCCATTTTTAATCAAACATCGACCCAAAGAGACAAACCAGTAAGGTAGCGAACTAAGGTAAAAATGATAATTTTACATCAATAAAGCGCCAACGATTCGATTAAATTGCATAAAAGCTTGTAAGTAAACGCTAACTTAATGCCTATCAGGTCATCTAAATGAAAACCTAAAGGATCATTAGAACTCTCTAATTGCAAAGTCATAAGATTAAAACACTACAATCACTCGATATTTATGACCTAAATAATAAGAGAAAGTCATTCCCTTTGAAAATTTGCATGACGAGAGAGAGAGAGAGAGAGAGAGAGAGAGAGAGAGAGAGAGAGAGAGAGGTCTGTTTAATATGGCAACATAAAAGAAATGAAACTGGGTCTAAACCACCCGCATCTCGCGAAGCAAATTTGAAGTTCAAGCTCATTTTCAGTGTGTTTTGTAATTTGTCGCGTTTTATAGCTGAGTAGTATTTGAACAGAATAATTACAGAGCTGTAAGAGCCTCTGTGCATAATTTAAGCAAGTACGCATGCGCAAACGAATTAACAGACACCACAAAAACGCACACACACATATATATATATATATATTTATATATATATATATATATATATATATACATACATACATACATATATATATATATATATATATATATATATATATATATATATATATATATATATATATATACATATATCTTACTGTAGTATCAAACCCCAGTCTCTCATATGACAGGTTAGGGGCTACCAATTGACCCACCTTTGTGGGTCAATTGGCAGCGCCTTGGCCTGTCATTTGAGAGACTGTGATATATACGGAACCAATGACACGTGAGCACGTGTTTCTCAAAAATAAATTTCTGACTCACTTCGGAATCGAACCCCAGTGTGTGTGTGTATATGACTCATTATCAAGGCGATTTGTTTGCATTTTATTATTTACGTAAAAAAAAAAAGACTCTAAAAAACCTTAAACAGACCCCATCAAAACTGTCAAAATTTCGCAAAAACAAAAATGTCTGTCTAGGACCAACATCTTATATAAGATTAATCTCAAAATTCAATCTTTGTCTTTTCCACTGGTTTTATCATTCGTTTTATCAGGGTTACTTCAAATCACGTTACAATCACGAGATGGTGACGCAAGCAATTTATTACAATGAAGTGGAAGGAATGATACGATCAGAGCTTTATCGTCTAGAGCACTTTTAGTTTCATTGTAAAAAATCTACAGAACATTATTTCGACTTTCTAAGGCTTCTGGCGTCCTTTGACGAAAATAAATAATTAGCTTCAGTGAGTCAATATTCGACGTTCTAAGGTTTCTGGTGACATCCATGATGTTCTTTTAACAAAATAAATAAATATACAAATAGCTAAATAAATTAATAAATAAATAAATGATTAGCTTTCCAAGGATACAAAGTCAGTACCACAGATTTTTTTTGAGTTTTAAAAGAGTGCTTTTGAAAATAAAAGTAAGGTCCTGTTTTTTAAAAGTTGTTCAGTAATAAAAAAAAATCGCTGGTCATCATTACAGGACGAACTGAACTGAGGGCAACAAATCGTCTAATGATCTAATCAGTCATCTGTCAATGTTACCAAGTATTATTATTATTATTATTATTATTATTCAGAAGATGAATCCTATTCACATGAAACGAGCCCACCACAGGGGGACATTGACTTGAAATTCAAGCTTCCAAAGAATATTATTATTATTATTATTATAATAATAATAATTATTATTATTATTACTATTCAGAAGATGAATCCTATTCAAATGGAACGAGCCCACCACAGGGGACATTGACTTGAAATTCAAGCTTCTAAAGAATATTTATTATTATTATTATTGTTGCTGCTTAGCTTATTATTTTTAGAAGACTTTTTCTATGCGGACTTCTCTTTATGCTATATATCTGTCATTTCATGGGAAAAGTCAAAATCTGGATTCTGCTTCTTTATATATTCTATACAGTTGGTTCTATACAATTGTTACGCGTTTCGACAGACTCTTCTGTCATTCTCCAGCGGGGAGCTATTATTACAGAAGATGAAGGTCCTTTTGAATTTATACACGGGCTTCAATGGATGGCGAATTCTAATTGGTTGCAGTCAGCGAACCCAAGCCAAATTTCTGCGGCGAAGCTCGATCCTGACAGATCTTCGCAACCTGGGAATGTCATTCATTCCAGCGTTCCCGATGGCCTGCCGTTGCGTGAAATGCCGGCTGACATCATCGGTAGTTTGGCTGCTATTGGGCTGCGGATGAATGATGTCATTATTATTATTATTGTCTCGAAGGGCGCCTCGCTCATTATCTCCATTTATCGTTTTATTATTCGTTGGATCAGATGGTGGGTGTTCTGCATTAGATGATGACCTATTCACATAAAAACAATGCTGGAAGCATTGTCAGATCGAGATCGAGCCACCAGAAATTTGGGGACATTGACTTGAAATTCAAGTCTTTCGCAAAGAAATATTATTATTATTATTATTATTATTATTATTATTATTATTATTATTATTACTATTGTTAGAAAAAGTCTTCTACAAAATTGTTGTTATTCAGAAGATGAGACCAAATTATATGGATCATTATTATTATTATTACCAAAGGGGCATAAAACTGACTTGAAATTCAAGCTCTAAAAAGAATATTATTATTATTGTTATTATTGTTGTTGCTGTTATTCAGAAGACGAGACCTATTCATATGGATCAAGCCCACCAAAGGGGCCACTGACTTGAAATTCAAGCTCCCAAAGAATATTAAGGTGTTCATTAGGAAGAAGGAAGAGATAAAGTGAAATACAAAAAGAAGAGATCCCACTCACTCATTAAAAAACAATAATAATAAATTAACAAATAGATAAAAATGTATTAAAATGCAAAGAATATTATTAGGGTAGCAATGCATTGCACCTTCCCTTGAACTTCTGAAGTTCCAACTGAACGACATCCTCAGTAGGGAGTCTGTCCACAGTCCAACACAGTAAATAACATGTTCACTCAAATTTTACCCAAACACATCCACCAGTCCTTTAGAAATTCTGAAAACACACGACCTAGTGGTGGCAACAATGACATTTTTAGCACACGGGTTAATATATTACCCAGAAACTAAATATATACAAAGCCAAACATAAGCACATTCCAGCAAAATGGCTGCCGACGCCAAATGATATACGATATTTTTATGACAATACACACCTATTTCTCTTAAAGGAATCGCATTTTTTTTTGTGGATATTAAAATGAAAAATGGCAACGTTAATGGAGGAATTCGGATGCAAAAGGACATTACACGGGGGGTTGGGGGGGGGGGCCACTACTGATATTTATGTACGAAGAATGGCCTCAAAGCAATAATAATGCAGTTTATATGATTAACGGCAGCCATTAAAGCAAGTACAAGCATCAATCACAACTTCTGAAAGCAAACACTTGTTTTAAAAAACAAGTAAAAAATGCGCCGAGGTTCCTTCGGCGCAATCGAGTTTTCCGTACAGCCGCTACAGCGTGTAATCAAGGCCACCGAAAATAGATCTATCTTTCGGTGGTCTCGATATAATGCTGTATAAGTCGCGGCCCATCAAACTTTAACCACGGCCTGGTGGTGGCCTGGCCTATATCGTTGCCAGATGCACGATTATGGCTAACCTTTAACCTTAAATGAAATAAAAACTACTGAGGCTAGAGGGCTGAAATTTGGTATGTTTGATGGTTGTAGGGTGGATGATCAACATACCAATTTGCAGCCCTCTAGCCTCAGTAGTTTTAAAGATCTGAGGGCGGACAGAAAAAAGTGCGGACGGACAGACAAAGCCGGCACGATAGATTTCTTTTCAGAAAATAAAAAATGAGAAGTCCTTCTTTTTTATCAAGCTGGGGTTTCCAAGAAGAAACGTACAATATCCCCAAAATTCTGAGACTGAGAAGATGAGGAAATTATATTACTTCGCTAAAAGTGGTTTGAAA
>NC_089795.1:88384229-88416729 GCF_040412425.1 Macrobrachium rosenbergii | reverse complement strand
GCGCTGGGACCTATGAGGTCATTTAGCACTGACAGAGAAATTGAGAGTAAAAGGTTTAAAAGGTGTAACAGGAAGAAAACCTCAAAGCAGTTGCACTAAGAAACAACTGTTAGGAGATGGTTGAGGAGAGTAAAGATGGAAGAAAGAGAATATGAACGGAGGCACAGTGAAAGGAATGAAAGGGGTTGCAGCTGGAAAGACCCCTGGGTAATGCCTACAGCGCACGGCGTGTGGTGCACCGACGGCACTACAGAGAAGAGAATGGCACAGAGGTAAACAGCAAAACATAATCTCGAGAGGGAGCCATTGTTTTTCTCCGTGTACGCAGCTCAATATTAACCATCGACAAGATTAAATGTGAATACTTCATCATCAACAGCCGCCATCAGAGAGAAAGAACAATACGGGATTTTATATATGAACAGTTTTCTATAGTATTGAATCACGTAACGGTGAAAAAATGCGCCGAAGTTTCTCCGGCACAGTCGAGTTTTCTGTACATCGTATAATCAAGGCCACCGAAAACAGATCTATCTTTCGGTGGTCTCGGTATAATGCTGTATGAGCCGCGGACCATGAAACTTTAACCACGGCTCGGTGGTGGCCTGGCTTATATCGTTACCGGAAGCACGATTATGGCTAACTCCAACCTTAAATAAAATAAAAACTACTGAGGTTAGAGGGCTGCAATTTGGTATGTCTGATGACTGGAGGGTGGATGATCAATATACCAATTTGCAGCCCTCTAGCCTCAGTAGTTTTTAAGATATGAGGGCGGAGAGAAAAAGTGCAGACAGAAAAAAGTGCGGACGGACAGACAAAGCCGGCACAATGGTTTTCTTTACAGAAAACTAAAAATGGTCAGTTCTTGACGACCATTTAATTTATTCATACGAAGCTGGTGATTCGGTTTTATTCAACAGCGTATAAAGGAAATAACTTGAGGGTTTGTAAACAAAGGCTACTCACTAATGATGATAAAATTCTGCCAGCCTCAGGTCATCTCATACGCACGTACCTGGAAATAAAGGAATACATTAATACCAACATTAACATCGCCAAGAAAATAATATACATTTTAACCAACCAAGAAATTGTATAGTTTATAATATCAATAACGTCACGAAAAACATTATATATATTTTAATCCACCAAGAAATTGTATAGTTTAAATTCAGGTCTAGAAGTAAGCATCGGCATAATGAAATAATATAGTCTTACTGAATAAAGCGTCGTTTCATGACAAAAAAAAATGACACTAGATACTTTACCGTATGAATAAGAAAATATATTAATAGAAAATTTATATTATATTAGTTTTATATACACTGTATCGGCGAATATTTCTGGAGAGTGCGAGACAGAAAATGGCAGACTGCAATATCTGCAAAATTTTCGAAATTGAGATAAGCCACCTACTGGGCTCGTGGAACACTAATACACAAGTTACTGCAGTTTAAGAAATGATTCTTCAGTGCTTTATTTATGGGGTCCCATTTGCAGTACCTGCAAAATCAGTAGTAAGGCAAGGGAAAACTGCAGTATCGAACATTTTCCCCAGTTTTGTATTTTTTCACATACTGCAGTCTTCCATTTTAGGGTATATCTGTCTTCCGTTGCTGACAAAAGACCACATTTAAAGGCTACGTAAGACCGAACCGAGAGTGTCTTATGCTGTTAAAACAAAACACACACACACACACACACACACACACACACACACACACACAGAGTCCATTAAGGCCTGGCAAAAGGCCAAAAGGTCTTACTCAGGCGAAAAGGCGAGCGGTAGCAAAGCTTACTGGGAAACCGTGAAGCGGGAACTAAAAAGCGTCCGTAATGCGTTTCACGACTAAGTTTTTGTACCGTAAGCTTAAGCTTCATTTCCCCTTTAAGCTTTGAATCGCGGGGCTACTGAATCGAACTCTTAATGGACGAGTGAGAGACAGAGAAAGAGGATTCAATTCCCCATAGGATTCAGCTCCCAAAAGATTCAGTTTCCCCTCTCGATCAAGTACAAGGAGATGAGGGGATGCGGGATTTGTTGTTGTCTGGCGTTAAAATACTCTGGGGGCATTGAACTACTGATGGAGAGACAACCTTGATTGGACCAAAGTCTGATCGGGTTGAATTATGAAGTGGCGGGAAAGCGAGAGAGAGAAAGAGAGAGAGAAAGACAGAAAGGGAGGAAGAAAGACGGAGAAAGAAAGAAAGAAAGAAAAGAAGTAAGCAAGGAAGGAAAAAAGAAAGGAAAAGATAGAAATGGAAAAAAGGATAGAATGGAAGAAAGAAAAGGAAGGACAGAAAAGTGCGGACAGAAAAAACAGACAAAAAGTGCTGACAGAATAAAGTGGGCAGAAAAAATGGACAGACAAAACAGAAAAATGCGGACAGAAAAATACAGACAAAAAAGTGCTGACAGAATAAAGTGCGGGCAGAAAAAATGCGGACAGACAAAGTGCCGACAGAAAAATGCGGACAGAAAAAGTGCGGACAGAATAAAGTGCAGGAAGAAAAATTCGGACAGAATAATGTGCAGGCAGAAAAAGTGCGGACATAAAAAAGTGCGGACAGAATAAAGTGCAGACAGAAAAAATTCGGAAAGAAAAAGTGCGGACAGAATAAAGTGCGGACAGAAAAACTGCAGACAGAAAAATTCGGACAGAATAATGTGCGGACAGAAAAAGTGCGGACAGAATAAAGTGCGGACAGAATAAAATGCGGACTGAAAAAAGTGCCGACAGAAAAAGTGCGGACGGACAGAAAACTAAAACCGCGAAAATCCTTCAAAAAAAAAAAAAAAAAAAAAAATTAAACTTACTAAAGAGGAGTAACAATAACGTGAAACTTTTCATTAAATTCTGTTCAAGTCAATATTCAATCTCCGTGTAAGCCAATCCTTTTTTTTTTTCACTAATCCGATCCAATCAGGGAATGGTCATTGCCAATCGAAAGGTATCAGGATTTAGCCTCTAGATCTCGCGTTTAATCTTAACTTTTTTTTTCCGGTGTTTAAAAGTAACGGGAGTTCAGGAGATATATATATATATATATATATATATATATATATATATATATATATATATATATATATATATATATATATACACATATATATATATATATATATATATATACATATATACATACATATATATATATATATATATATATATATATATATATATATATATATATACATACATACATACTGTATATGTATACCAACTCCTGTTGTATACATCTTTTATCTATATTAACAAACGGCAATGAAAAAAAAAAAAACCTATTCTACACCCAACGTCAATGACAATTTTCATCTCTCCACACGAGCAATTAGTCGGACCGAACGACCGACAGAGAGAGAGAGAGAGAGAGAGAGAGAGAGAGAGAGAGAGAGAGAGAGAGAGAGAGAGAGGGTTTTCACCGTCACCCGTGCCGTAATTATCATTAGAAGGATCCTTCCATCATCAATTAGGTTCTCGGATGACTACTATTGGAAAGTCTCCGACAGGCTTTGATAGAATCAACACCCTAAATGGGGCCTTTAATCTCCTGATGTCATCTCCGGATTCATCCTGCTCCGGCTGTTCCTGGAATGATTCAGTATTTGTTGTGTGTGTGTGTGTGTATGTAATGTATGTATATATATGTACATATATGTATATATATATATATATATATATATATATATATATATATATATATATATATATATATATATATATATATATATATATATATATGACTTTTTTTTTATCACATCACCGTGATTCATATACAAGCATTAAGCTACAAACGTCCTTTAATATCCAATTCGCTCTACCTCGGAAATTAAATATTTTCATATGTTACCGAAGGGGAATTTTTTAGTTGATGATAAGTTCGTCGTCCGGTGGGCTGGAACCAACGAAAGACAAGAACTCAGGACTACAGTGACGCCTTTACCCACACGGCCAACATATATGAAAGTATATTATTTCCGAGGTAGAGCGAATTGGATATTAAAGGGCGATTGTAATTAATGATATATATATATATATATATATATATATATATATATATATATATATATATATATATATATATATATATACATATATACATACATACATACATACATACATACAATTCATTCATAGTTCAACTGCTTTGAGGTTTTCCTCTGTTACACCTTTCAAACCTTTGACAGTCAATTTCCATTTCAGCGCTGAATGACCTCATAGCTCCCAGTGCTTGGCATTTGACCTAAATTCTATATCCAATTCAATTCAAGAAATTAAAAATGAAAACTTCTTGATCCTTGTGGCAATGGCTTTTAACTTCTCAGTAGAAGTTAAAATTAACTCCTCTGCAATTAAGGTGAGCCATTCTCTCCAGCCTCCCTGCGACCTCCAATTTTGCCTCCACTAAATTAGCAATCTCGTTAATTGCTTCCTACAACACGCTTTACACCTCTGAGTTTTCTGAGCTGTTCATTAGGAAGTTGCGAGTTTCACTTAAAGCAGTCTTTGCTGTTCGTTGAGGAATGAACGCTTTTTTCGTTTTCTGTAAAACTTGAAATGGCTTTGTCTGTTCGTACGCACTTTTTCCCGTACGCACTTTTTTCTGTCCGGACTTTTTCTGTCCGCATTTTTTTCTGTCCGCACTTTTTCAGTGAGCACTTTTTTCTGTCCCCGCCTTTTCTGTCCGCACTTTTTTCTGTCCGCACTTTTTCTGTCCGCGCTTTTTTCTGTCAGCACTTTTTCTGTCAGCATTTTTTCCTGTCCGCACTTTTTCTGTAAGTAATTTTTTCTGTCCGCCCTCAGATCATAAAAATTACTCAGGCTTGAGGGCTGCAAATTGGTATGTGGATCATCCACCTTCCAATCATCAAACATATCAAATTGCAGCCCTCTAGCCCCAGTAGTTTTTATGTTATTTAAGGTTAAAGTTAGCCATAATCGTGCATCTGGCAACGATATAGGATAGGCCACCACCGGGCCGCGGTTAAAGTTTCATGGGCCGCGGCTCACACAGCATTATACCGAGACCACCGAAAGATAGATCTATATACGGTGACCTTGATTATGCGCCGTACAGAAAACTCGATTGCGCCGAAGATACTTCGGCGCATTTTTTCACTTTTTTTATACCTCGGGGAGCTTTCGTTTTAAGTCACGTGCAAGGAGAAGCAATGACAGCCAGGAGACATTTTTTTAGGAACCTGGGGCAGTTTGTAACTAATTGAACATATTCTCTTTTTGGGTTTGCAGGAAAGGAATCTGTTTTCATTCAAGAGATATATACAAATAATCAATCTTGACACATTGGCTAAATAGTACGCAATCTATTTTTACAAAGCGGTGCGCTGTAGACATTACTCAAGGTTGTTTAGCAGGCGTCCCTTAGGCCCCTAGCTGCACCCACTTTTTTTTTTTAGCCTTTTACTTTACCTCCATTCCCGATTCCTCTCTTCCATCATGCTGTCCAACCACTCGAGCTCCCTGTTATAAATGTCTAAAGAACTGAGTGGCTATCCCAGTGCTTGGGTTGACAGCTTAATTTTCATCCATCTAAAAATATCATTATATACCTCGGTCGTGGGGCTGATTCAGTCCATAATTTGATTCATTAGAGAAACAAATCCACAGTTATTTAAGGGACAAATATATTTAAAAATTAATCTATACAGAGATCTTTCGGGAATCTGTTCGAGTCGTTATTTTTAAAATATAATCGTACCCATACACTGCCCTAAAATGGAAGACTGCAGGATCTGCAAAAATACAAAACTGAGAAAAGTGGTAGATACTGCAGTTTTCCCTTGCCTTACTACTGATTTTGCAGATACTGCAAATGGGACCCCCTAAATAAAGCGCTGAAGAATCATTCTGAAACTGCAGTAACTTGTGTATTGGTGTTTCACGAACCCAGTAGGTGGCATATCTCAACTTCGAAGACTTTGCTGATACTGCAAATGGGACCCAGAAAATCAAGCATTGATGAATCATTCTGAAACTGCAGTAACTTGTGTATTGGTGTTTCACGAGCCCAGTAGGTGGCATATCTCAACTTCGAAGATTTTGCTGACACTGCAGTTTTCCAATTTAGGGCAGTAAATACCTGTGGATTTGTTTCTCCATTTCAAGACTCATGCTACCACGAGTGTTTTTTTTTTTATTTTGTTTATATGATCAGGATGGAGCGATGGGGAAAAAAGAGCCCGTGCCACGGCAGGGAAATTGGGAGGGAGAGAACAGAAAGGGGGAAATGTCACGATGTTGGAAGAATTCTTCGTTAATTGACGAGAAAGCTGCCAAGTAATCTCCAGGTATTGTGAAGGAGTCTGGCAATTCGACGCCAGGAGAAGGATTCTATTATTTTCTATTCTTTTTCTTCATTTTGTTACTATTATTATTATTATTATTAAAAATACTCATAGTAGCATGAGTCTTAAAATGGAGAAACAAAGCCACAGTTATGTATGTGTACATATATTTAAAGATAAAACTGTACAGATGGCTTTCGGGAATCTGTTGAAAAGGGGAACCGAACATTTTCCCGAAAGCTATCTGTAAAGTTTAATATCCGCAGTTATGTGTATGTACATACACATAACTGCGGATTTGTTTCTCCATTATTATTATTATTATTATTATTATTATTATTATTATTATTATTATTATTAGTAGTAGTAGTAGTAGTAGTAGTAGTAGTAGTAGTAGTAGTAGTAGAAACAAATCCGCAGTTATGTACGGGTACAAATATATTTATTTTTTCAAATATATTTGTATCCATACATAAATGTGGATTTGTTTCTCCATTTCAAGATTTATGCTACAATGAGTATTTTTTAAATTATTATTATTATTATTATTATTATTATTATTCATTATCATTATTATTATTATTATTATTATTATTATTATTATTATTATTATTATTATTATTATTATTTGTTCTCCAAACCGAAAGCAAGGAAATAAAATTATTTACGTGACAAAAATATTTCAGCCTAAATTAAATACCAAAAGAAACAGCCTGGCTATGAGAAAAGCAACCACAAATACCTTGCTAAAAATATACGTGAAAGCTACACAAGAGACCCCTTAAATTAAATAAGAAGGAAATCTTTTCCCTTTCGATCTCAAAAAAAAAAAAAAAATGCTGCTCCCGGACACGCAAAAATGTTTAATTAAAAAGGGGGCTGGAGCCAGATATTTCATTTCCCCATCTACGCCACTCTCATTAAAGCCGCCGAATTTTAGGAGGTTTCCTGCGAAATGGAGCGAATGGATAATAATATATTCTCTCTCTTATTCGTTACTTCCCTTCTCCTTCTAGTTCTTCTTCTTCTTCTTTCGACCTCATTAGCCCCACTTTATGGCAGGGTCGGCCGCTCGAGTCAGCATTCTCCATCTATACCTATTCCTTGTATTTTCTTCCTCACCCCAAAGGCCCTCCTCCTCACCTATATTCCTCCTCACCACATCCACCCGTCTCATCCGCTGATGCCTCACACTCCTCCTCCTCCTCCTCCTCCTCCTCCTCCTCCTCCCCATCACTGGCACATTCTTATCTTTCTTCCTTCCTCATAGAGTAACATCATTCCATATCCTTTTTTTCCCTTCTTCTGGAAATTCGAGCGTCAGTCTATCCGAGAGAGGAGCCGAGCAGGGAAAAATTTAATTACATCTAAATGGCTTCGCTAATTAGCCGGCACAATACGTCTTGCGTCTACTTTTGACGTTTCCTCGGAGCTTGGGGCCCCAGCCACCACCAGGCTTTGTTCGGTTTCGCCCTGTTCGGTTTTCGTGTGCTTTCGTGCGACTTTTGGGAGGACCAGGCGACTGCTTTGTCTCAAAATGAGTTCGTGAGAAGAATGGCGCATGCGTGAGTTTAAAAATACAGTTTCAACTGGTATTTATAGATGAATTAATACACAAAAACACACACAAACACATATATATACATATACTGTATATATGTTCATTCACAATACAAATATATATAGATATACATTTCATATAAGTATATGGTGAGCAGGGATACATTAGTTTTCGAAATATATGTTTGCAAAGTGTATATAGTGTTTTATTGTGCCCATTTATTTTCATAGTGTACTGTTTGCTACAGTAAAAGAAATCCATCCATCCACATACATACATACACACACAATACATACATACATGCATATATATACAGTATATATATATATATATATATAATATATATATATATATATATATATATATATAAATAGATATATATAAAACATATATACATACAGACACTGTATACATATATACAAAAATATATATATAAAATCAAACTGTTTTACAGCTAGGACCATAACGACTCCGCAATATATTGTATTTTCCACTGTTTTCAACGAGGACCATATCGAGAGAGAGAGAGAGAGAGAGAGAGAGAGAGAGAGAGAGAGAGAGAGAGAGAGAGAGAGAGAGAGAGAGGACAAATTCGGAAACAATACCCTCTGACCTTAGGCTTTTATTAAAGAGACGTCAAGCCGGGGGATTGGCCAGGCCAAAGACCCCAGCTACCCCGGGGGTGCGGGGGGAGGGGGGAGGGGGAAAAGCCCCCTCAAAGAAGCGGGAAAGATCCCAATGGGATTTGGCTGGTGGTAATATCTGTTTTTATTTTCTTGATTAATTTATGCTTTTTCGTCCTGAATTAATGAAATTTTTCTTCTTCAACCAATCACTGTCTTGTATACGAGTATGGTACGTGTGCACACACACACATACATCGATATATACACATACATATATATATATATACACACATATATATATACACATATATATATGTATATGTATAACTGAATTTCCGAAAATACGGAACGTGATGTTAAGTAAAGGACGACAGACAGTCGAAAGGCCTCACAGCACTCCAGTGTTTCCCTTTCCTTTGTGGATTTTTTCTTTATATGTACATATATTATTATTAATCCATATACATATATATATATATATTTATATATATACGTATATACAATATATACATATATATATATACTGTATATGTTATATACATAAATTTCTGACTCACATCGGGAACGAACCCCTGTCGTTCAAAATGAGCGACCCGAACGCTACCAGTTGACCCACCAAGGTCATAAAATAAGTTGGAACCTGAGCACTCCTGCACATGAGTTTTTTTATGCGAGTCAGAAATTTATTTATTTGTTGATTATTTCGATCATATTCAAGCTGAAGGGGTAACTCGAATGATTTTCTGCCAACTAACTCACTGGTGGGTCGGGAAGTTGGGCAGAAATCGCTGGTATGTTAGGTGGCAGCCTGCCCAAGAAAAACCTCAGGTACAGAAGTACTCAAGTTCCAACTTCCTTTATGACCTTTGCAGTCCAGTTGGTAATGCCCTGTCCTCTTATTTGAGAGAGTGGGGTTGATCCCTTAGTGAGTGAGAAGTATATGTGTGTATATATATATATATATATATATATATATATATATATATATATATATATATATATTATAAATAGATACACACATATATACACAGTATATATATATATATATGTGTGTGTGTATATATATATATATATATATATATTATCCAAGTGATATATATATATATATATATATATATATATATATATATATATATATATATATATAATAAGCATCTGCATAAATATACATAAAGATAACAGGATCAGCTCACCTGTCGAATGACCAATCTTCATCCCGGCCCCAAAAATTACACTAAATTTACCCGCATCCAAATATCCCACCGTGCAATAATCGTTCAAACTCCCCCCAACATCTAAAAGTCAAATCACATCAAGTCACCACATGATTACACACCCCCCCTTCCCTTCTCCTTCCCCTACCCCCCTCCCCTATAAGCCCTGGTGCATCGCAATTATCATTTAAAACTTTTTCACCTCTGGGAGTCAGAGCTCATTACAGTGGCACGAACTCCAGAATGCTTTAATGGACATTAATTTCAGCAGTTCATGAGCAATGGAATTCTCTCTCCATTTCTCATATTCTTTCGTCTATCTCAATCTTTATTCCCTCGTTGTTTTTATTTTTTCATCTTCAATTATCTTTTTTTTTCGTCTTCGATTATCCTTTTTTTATCTTCAATTATCCTTTTTCTATCTTCAATTATCCTTTTTCTATCTTCAATTATCCTTTTCCTATCTTCAATTACCCTTTCTTTATCTTCTATTATCCTTTTTTCCCATCTTCAATTATCCTTTTTTCTATCTTCAATTATCCTTTTTCCTTCTTCAATTATTCCTTTTTTTCCTCCTTCAGTTATCAGTTTTTTCTATCTACAATTTTCCATTTTTCTGTCTTCAATTATACTTTTTTCCATCTTCAGCTATCCTTTTTTCTCATCTTCAATTATCCTTCTTCCCATCTTCATTATCCTAATTCGAAGTAGGAAGTAGGATTCTCCCTCCAGATGTGAATCCTATACACGAGTCAGTTATCATAGATGTCAAGTTGTTAAGCACATGAGGGATCACGAGACGAATCCTACATAGGAGGGGAGAAGGATTAGAAGGATTCCATGCAAAAGCCTCCTGATTAATCACATTATGTTAATAATTCCTTCGTGAAACCATACGCTAAACGAAATAACCAATAAGCATGTAAGGCTAATTCTGTAGCCTAAACAGGGCGGAATACATTTTTTGTGGAACTTGATATTATAAATAGTTGTTTCATTTATTATTTAAACGGTTACACGTTAATTATTACCATTTAAATGAGACAATATGAAGGGAAAAAGTGAACATGAATATATATATATATATATATATATATATATATATATATATATATATATATATATATATATATATATACACTGTACATACATACATACATACATATATATGTATGTATGTATATATGTATGTATGTATATATGTATGTATGTATGTATGCATTTGTGTGTGTACAGGTTCACAAAAGAATAAGCCAAATTTTCCATATTAATTAATTATAAATTTCAGAATAAACTACTCACTTTTTTATCAATTCTGACTCTTTTGAATGAAACTACGAGTATTAAATTTATGTTGAATAACAGAAGGTCAGAGAGAGAGAGAGAGAGAGAGAGAGAGAGAGAGAGAGAGAGAGAGAGAGAGAGAGAGAGAGAGAGAAAATAACAGTGCCCTGGAGCCTCCCGTTCTTTCATCAATAATGCTTTTACCCTGTACAGAATGGAGAAGAAAAAGAAGAAAATTCTTTGATATTTGTTCCCCAAAACAGAAAGGCCCCTAGCAGGTCTTCCCAACAAAAAGAGAGAGAGAGAGAGAGAGAGAGAGAGAGAGAGAGAGAGAGAGAGAGAGAGAGAGAGAGAGAGAGAGAGAGAGCCAGCTCTCCAATCCCGGAGCAAAATTTGAAACCGCCCTACAAAATACGAAAGAGAGAGAGAGAGAGAGAGAGAGAGAGAGAGAGAGAGAGAGAGAGAGAGAGAGAGAGAGAGAGAGAGAGACTCTAATCCGGGGGGCAAAGTTCGAAACTCAAATAAATTCACGACTGAGTCCCCTGGAGAAGGGAAGGTTCTTGTGTGTATTTCATCTCATTTTGCTGCGTCAACAAATAAACAACCTGGATTTTTGTTTTTTGTTCCTCACAAAATTCGTATTTTTTTTTTTTTGTCTTTCAAGTTACCAGTGCAACAGAATATTTAGCAGTTATCGTCAATTTTATTTTAAACCGTCAGGTAAGAAGAGACATTCAATCTTTTAAACTGGAATTTAAATTTTAGGCCAAATGCCAAGCGCTGGGACCCACGAGGTCATTCAGCACTGGAAAGGAAAATGAGAGTAAAAAGGTTTGAAAGGTGTAATGGGAGAAATATGAGCGGAGGTACAGTAAAAGGAATGAAAGGTGTTGCAGCTAGGGGCCGAAGGGACGCGACAAACAACTTTAGGTAATGCCTACAGTGTAACGCGTGAGGTGCACTGAAGGCACTACCTACCTATTGGGAGTTCAATCTTTCTATTTGTCAAAATGGTCCAATGGGAACAAATTTCAGACCCATTTTCTATGGGAAAACTGCCATTTAATATTTCCTACGTCAGGACATCTGAAATACAACATCCAACATGCGAGGTCAAGGTGATAGGTTGGTTACTTATCCTTGAGGTCACAAGCGAAGGTCAGTGTAAGGTCCATAGGTCTAATTACATATCAATCATATCTCAACAATGACACCAATGGATTCTCAGGTCAGTAATTACAATCGCAGAATTATTCCCATAGATTCAGTGTCAAATATTGATAATTTAGTGACGGAAGATTTGGTTTTTAAATGATAAAATTATAAATCACGAGAACAAAGATTAGAGAGCAGATTGTTATGTTAAATAATAATAATAATAATAATAATAATAATAATAATAATAATAATAATAACTAAGAAACATTTTGCAATTCTGAGAACTCTATCTGTGTACTGCTTACCAAAAATCAATGAAATAATAATAATAATAAAGGAACATTTGTACTTCTAATAATTCTATCTATACTGCTTGCGAAAAATCAATGTAATAATAATAATAATAATAATAATAATAATAATAATAATAATAATAATAATAATAATAATAATAACCGAGAAACATTTTGTAATAATAATAATAATAATAATAATAATAATAATAATAATAATAATAATAATAATAATAATATTAACTAAGAAACATTTTGCAAATCTGATCACTTCGCCTGTATATTCCCCAAAAAAAAAAAAAAAACCAACCAAGGTTTTCGTAAAATACCTTTGATCTCGTCGTCAAAACCCTCACGAAAATCACCCCACTGGATAAATAAATATTTTTGTCAACCAGTCAGACTAAAACCCAACGGGAGAAATATTGACTCGACTATGGCCCCCATCCATTCAGAGATTTTTGCTGGCTCAGAGGATAAAAATAGCTCTGGGTTTTCGCAGTTGCCTGCGGCTGCAGCTGCGGCTGCGTCTGCGGCTGCGGCTGCTGGCAAAAGAATGGGAGGTTTTTCGAATTTCCGTTCATCCATCATGAGGCTTTTGCGTGTTGGCAATTTTCAGATCTTCATCTACGAAGGTACTGAATTTATTCGAGATGAAAGAATCGGAGCAAAAATAAGATGACTCAACGAAAAGGGTATAATAATAATAATAATAATAATAATAATAATAATAATAATAATAATAATAATAATAATAATAATAATAATAATAATAATAATAATTTCAGATCTTCATCTATGAAGGTACTAAATTTATTGAGATGAAAGAATTGAGAAAAATAACATGAGTCGACGAAGAGGGTATAATAATAATAATAATAATAATAATAATAATAATAATAATAATAATAATAATAATAATAATAATTTCAGATCTTCATCTATGAAGGTACTAAATTTCTTCGAGATGAAAGAATTGGAGCAAAAATAAGATGACTCAACGAACAGGGTATAATAATAATAATAATAATAATAATAATAATAATAATAATAATAATAATAATAATAATAATAATATTAATATTATTATTATTATTATTATTATTATTATTATTATTAGAGTTCTTAATGCCCCTTTCATATCTGCCATTATTTTTATTTAAGGTAAATAAATGAACTTTGGACAGCTGCTGTACGTTTCACCTTATTTGGGAGATTGAGAAACTACAATACAAACTAAACAGCATCTAGACAGCCATACCGTTCAATAAATAATAATAATAATAATAATAATAATAATAATAATAATAATAATAATAATAATAATAATAATAATAATAACTTTCTGTCACGGAGACAAAGGTGAAAGGTCAGTGTGTGCACTGATGATAAGGTGAAAGACTGATTGTCAGGGTAACGTAATTATGGACACTCTTGGGATGGGCCCAGGAGTAAAAAACTGAGTGTGGTTGGAGAAAAATTTGTAAAAATGTATCGGGACCAGGACTGTAAAAGAACGAAAGTGAAAGAGAATGCTTTTGGAGGAATAAAATCCATACCTCACAGGGTTAGGAAGCATGAGAGGGTAGTTGTGCTAGGTGATCTGAATACCAAGACTTGAAATAATTTGAAAGGTGCATCCAAGGTTATCAGTGATTAAATGGTACCGGAGTTATATACTAAAAGTATATTTTCCAGAAAACAAAAGCAAATGGCTATTTGGTTAGGTGGAGTGTAATACATTTAAATCTAAATTTCACCCAAAGCATTGCAACAAAGCACGATTTTAACAGACATTCAATGAATTACGCACACAATGTGAGGTATTGATTTGGCACCCAATGCAATTAGTCCATTATGCAAATGATAAAATGTAGCTGTCAAACAAATGATCTGTTGCAGCAATTAACTCTAAATTGGATAAAGTATTAACCAAAATATCACACCCAACTCTCCATCGGAAGAACAAACGTGACACTGAAAGAAACATGATGCAATCTGTGTCCACCCCCTAAAATATTCATCTCGACTCCCCCTGTCAATTCCGAACCCTGCATGCAATTAAGAGAATACTAAACCAGACGAAGTCAGACTCGTCGCTTAAATGACAGGCTTCGCAGTCGATAACGACAGTAATGTAATGTAATCACCTCCTGCCGTCGAGTTATGTCCATCTCACTGGGGAGATTACGCTGACAGATGCTGCTGCGGTATCCTGCCCATCAGGAACTAAGTGGGGATACAATGCCACACGAAATGGCTTGCGAATTGTATCCCCTTACCAACTCCCCCAGGCCCCTTACCCTTTATTCAAGCAGATTGCTTTGGGTACTGACGCAACTCGAGTCTGGGCGGATGGGTGCATTTCGGAGTCATGCGAATTTTTGAAAGTGGTTCTGAATTAGTGGTTCTGTTTTTACTGAAAGTTATTTTTTCTAAAACTCTTGATTACATGCATTAGTTTGTTTCGACTAAAGACAGATATTCCCAACTTAGTTTTAATGTTCTGGTAAAGTTTTCACAACGAACGTCAAAAATGGGCCGAGCTGGAATAAACAAAAGACTTACAAGAAGATATATAACAAATCTGCATTGTACTATAAATATTTAACCAAAGAGTACATATACGTAAATGAGGAATTCATGTAATTTTTGGGTTTGGTCGGTAATTGGATGGGTTATCATTTTCGAACTATAGAAACTAATGATAATAATCATGGTAGCTATCCAAGGAAGGGCATACGTCTTGCAACCCCATCCATCTATTAACGGCTTAGAAAGTGTAGGTCCTTCTAAAGCCACTTACTAATGGAGAAGAAGAAATAATAAGATTTATTTAATTTAGCATTGTCACTGTAAAGTTCCTATCGCAGTGTAGCTAATTGTAACTTAATATTCTTACTTAGTAATGATAAATATAGAAGTAACTTTCTTGTTTTGCCTTATTTCATAATTATGAAAAATTCCTTCAACTTCAACGAGTTTCAAATGAATAAGGTATTAGACAATAAATTTGAATTTTTAAACGCTAATCGTCCAAGGAAACTGCGTTCTAATGGGCGATTGATCAGGCAATAACCTGGGAATTTTGAAACGCTAATCGCCCAAGGAAGCCGCGTTTAACTGGGGCGATTTATCAAACAATAACTTGGGAATGTTTAAAAGCTAATCGCCCAAGGAAACCGCGTTCTTCTGGGCGATTTATCAGACAAAAACTCGGAGAAATTTTAAACGCTAATCGCCCAAGGAAACCGCGTTCTAATGGGCGATTGATCAGACAATAACTCGGGGATTTTTATACGCTAATCGCCCAAGGAAGCCACGCTTAACTAGGACGATTTATTAAGACTCAATGAAAACGATTAAGTGATCCCCCCCCAAATTCAATCAAGTCTGAGGCAAGTGGATCCTTTGACGTCGCAAATTAATGACTCTAGAGAGTGGAAAGTTCGCTTCCAGACTCAAGGGGAGAGATTACCCCACACGTTTGGGATGAAAAGAAATCCTTAATTCTGAAGTTTTTACGAGGCAGCTAGCAGGGTCGTATCTTTTCTCTCATGCTGTTCCCAGGTCGTATCTTTTCTCTCATAATATTCTCAGATTCGTATCTTTTCTGTCATACTGTTCTCAGATTCGTTTATTTTCCCTCATGATATTTTCAGATTCGTATATTTTCTCTGATAATATTCTCAGATTCGTATCTTTTCTCTCATAATATTCTCTGGGTCGTATCTTTTCTCTCAGGATATTCTCAGATTCGTATATTTTCTCTCATAATATTCTCAGATTCGCATCTTATCTCATAATATTCTCAGATTCGTATCTTTTCTCTCATGATATTCTCAGATTCGTATCTTATCTCATAATATTCTCAGATTCGTATCTTATCTCATAATATTCTCAGATTCGTATCTTTTCTCTCATAATATTCTCAGATTCGTATCTTCCCTCTCATAATATTCTCAGATTCGTATCTTCCCTCTCATAATATTCTCAGATTCGTATCTTATCTCATAATATTCTCAGATTCGTATCTTTTCTCTCATAATATTCTCCGATTCGTATCTTTCTCTCTCATAATATTCTTTTACGTGAGGACTGAATGCTTAGGATAACTCTTAGTAAAGAAATTCAAACATAATATTTAGAGGATTTAATTCTTTCCTATAAACGCGTGGAATGGAATTGCATATAGAATTTAGGTCAAATGCCAAGCGCTGGGACCTACGAGGTCATTCAGGGCTGAAAGGGAAACTGAGAGAAAAGGAAGTTTGAAAGGTGTAACAGGAGGAAAACCTCGCAGTTGCACCATAAAACAATTGTTAGCAGAGGGTGTAATGGAAAGATGGAAGAAAGAGAATATGAACGGAAGTACAGTAAAAGGAATGAAAGGGGTTACAGCTTGGGGCCGAAGGGACGCTGCAAGGAACCTTAACTAATGATTACAGTGCGCCGCGCGAGGCGCACTGAGGGCACTATCCCCCCTACTGGACGGACCTAAAAACGTGTGCTCACACTGCATGCGAATTAAGGAGCATTCTTCTTCATAAAAGCATTTTAACTTTATATTTAGGAGACAATTCTTTTACCTACAAATGTGTACTCATACTACATGAAAATTAGACAAAAAAATTAAACAAGTATAATCAATGCCAAAAAATCTCTCTTCCGTGATCTCGGTATAACGCTGTATGAGCCGCGGTCCATGAAACTTTTAACCACGGCCCGGTGGTGGCTTGTCCTAAATCGTTGCCAGAAGCACGATTATGGCTAACTTTAACCTTAAATCAAATAAAAACTACTGGGGCTAGAAGGCTGCAATTTGGAAGGTGGATGATCAACATACCAATTTGCAGCCCTCTAGCCTCAGTAGTTTTTATGATCTGAGAGCGGACAGAAAAAGTGCGGACAGACAGACAAAATCGGCACAATATTTTTTCTTTACAGAAAATCAAAAAAGGATCCTCTGAATAAAAATGAAACTACTGCTATGATTATCTATTATTAATATCATGATTTTCTGACTTCGATTCGCAAAAATTATCCTGTGAAAGTAGATTACAAACATTTATTCGCTTTTTCTAGTTGGCAAGAAATCAATATTAATTTTCACACATGGGTTCTTACAGTTGAAGAATTAGAGGAATTTATTTCTGGTGACAGAAATTCATTTCTCGTCATAATGTGGTTCGGATTCCACAATAAGCTGTAGGTCCCGTTGCTAGGTAACCAGTTGGTTCTTAGCCACGTAAAAATAAATCTAATCCTTCGGGCCAGCCCTAGGAGAGCTGTTAACCAGCTCAGTGGTCTGGTTAAACTAAGATATACTTAACTTGTTTCTTACCGTTTGGCAAACAAGACACGTCACAACGCCTTCCTATGTCTTCGAAGACTCCCTCTGCAATTGGTATAAGTTCAACGAATTCGGAGTAAAATTCTATCTCGTATAGATTCCGAAGGAGGCGTTCTTTTATTTCTCCAAAGGGGAGAAGCTGTCTTATTTTTCACTGTCAATAAAAAGTCCTTCGCATCTTCCCTGTCTGTCTGATATATATATATATATATATATATATATATATATATATATATATATATATATATATATATATATATATATATATATATATATATATATATTTATCGACAAACAATGAAGGCACGACACACTTTCTATCGACAGTGAAAGATAAAGACGGCTTTTCTCCTCTGGAGAAAGAACAGGACGCCCCTTTCGGAATCTATACGAGACACAGTATTTTACTCAGAATTCATTGAACTTTCAATTGCAGGCGGAGGCTTTGAAGATGTGGGCAGGAAGCGTGACGTGCCTTGCTTACGAAATAGCGAGGACCCATGTGTGGATAAGGGTTTAATATATGTATATATACATACATACATACATACATATATATATACATTTATGTATATATGTATACACACATATATATATATATATATATATATATATATATATATATATATATATATATATTTTTTATAATCATAAGGGACCACTTCTTTAGAAACTTATTTGATTTTGTAGAGAGGGCGCTACAATAATTAAATTTTCTTTTTTTCGGTTCAAACTTTCACCGTAGTTTGGTATAAAGATGAATTAACTTATAAAGTTGAATAAGAAAAATTCGCCTATATAAAATCACAGTCCTCTTACAGTCTCTCATTTCTCTATAAGAAACGTAAAAATAGCATAGAAATTATCATAAAAATAAATACAAATTATAGTTCTCCTTTCTCTCTATAAAATATAAAAAAACAGACATAAAACTCATCACAGAAAAATAAATAATAAACACAGTTCTCATTTGTCTCTATAAAATGTGGTAAAAAGTCATGAAACCCATTTTAAAAAAATATGGTTTTCAATTCGTAAGAGTACTCTAAGAAAGGACACGAAGGAATTTCCTCCCAGATCCTTCAATGTTCCTCTGTGTTTCAACCTGAAGTTCAAGCAATCAGCGTAAAAACCTCTCCGAATAAAAAAAGAAGAAGAAGAAGAAAAAGCAGCTCTCAGCAGAATACGACCTGCCTCTCGTAGAAATATTTTCATTTGGAGAAGTTTTTTTTTGGAGAAGTTTTTTTTTGGAGAAGTTTTTCTCTCTCGACGACTTCCTGACATGAGACTGAATGTGTCGTTTTATATATCTTAATATCTGTCTTACTCCTCCTCCTTCTCCCTCCCTCACCTCTCTCTGCTCCTCCTCCTCAGGAACCAATTCTTATTCCCCGAAAATGGCCTTTTTTTTACCTACCTGCCAGCTGTACGATGAAAGCGGTTAAATATCTTTTATTCTAAATCTAAAGCCCAACTTCTCACCTCTTTATAATCATCTTCGTCCATATACAAACCTACAAAACCCACCATCATCCTCCAGAAACATTACTATTTCCATGATGAAAGATATTCTAATTTTTTGTCTCTCGTTTCTCAAACGACAATACAAATCCCTCGACGAGTATGAGACGCGTCTCTCTAGAAGAAAACCGAAAACACGAAGCACAGAGAAAAGAAAAAAGCAACAACACAAAGTAACACAAAAAAGCGCCTTTTGCTGACGTGCGAATCAATACTTCTAAATAGGTCGTCGGCTCCAGACCCCATATGTATTTCCTATATTCATTCCTCCATTCATCAACGATACAGGAACACATCGGCGGGGTTTTCAAGACGAATAATCAAGGCAGGGAGGAAAAGGAAAGGTTTAGAAGGAGGGAGGTGAAATGAATGGACTTCTAGAGATTGGGAAAGGAAGGAAGGGGGTCCTAAACCTCTTCAATGAGGTATTGATCGTGTCTATGCGACTAGAAATGAATCCTTGCAACATTATGTTTCTTTTATACATGAAAAAATTGCCATTCGTGTTTGATTCCTCATACTTTATGTTTTAATTCTTTGAGCCTTTTATGATAAAAACGTTAGATAATCTTTGTAAGAATAACGAAAAGAATAAATTCTGATTGCAATAGTGAATGGAAGTTTTAGAAATGTTAAGAAATATATATCATTTTTTTATTTGATTGTGCACTGAGCTCGAGAAATAACAGAAAATGCTTTGAAGCGAAATAATAGTCGTATTCAAATATATTTTGTTGTGGTTCAATGATTATTGGGATAATTTAGAATAGTTTAGGAAAGCTAATACATCTACAGTCTGAACTATTCCAGAATTAGAATAGTTCAGAAATTTAGGACAGCAGATAGATTTATTTAATTTTATAATAATAATAATAATAATAATAATAATAAGATAATAATAATAATAATAATAATAATAATAATAATAATAATAATAATGTTGTAAAAAGGTCCTCAAAATATATAATAGAATGTGAGATTTTATAAAATGTATAAAAAGCTGAACCTTATCCCAGCTTTTTATACATTTTTGTAAAGTCTCACATTTTACTGATATATTATTGTGGCCTTTTACAAAATTGCCTGTTCTCGGCATTGAGAGTTCTACACAATAATAATAATAATAATAATATACACACTCATGTAATATATATATATATATATATATATATATATATATATATATATATATATATATATATATATATATATATATATATATATATATATATATATATATATATATATATATATATATATATATATATATATGAGAGAGAGAGAGAGAGAGAGAGAGAAAATGCAAGCAAATATAAAAATGTAAAAAGCTGCACAAGATTTGCTTTGCAGGACAACAGACGATTCCCAGTGATTGAAAAATGGAATATCACACATTCAAGAATTATATTCAGAACCGCAGTGAAAGCAATTCTGCGTCTCCTCCGTACCCAGTTGCTTGCTTGTGATAAGAAAAAGCTTTACAGTAACCTTGGAAAGCACTGTAAGGATGAAGATCAGTTCTGAACGGCTGCAATTACAGATGAAACGATACTACATAAAAGGCCATCTTTTTATAATTTTATTTTTGTTGCCGTGGTGGCGCAGTGGTAAGGTTCTCGCGGGGTTCAAATTCCCGCCGCTCACTGGTGCCTTGGGGATGGCGCCACTGCATAAACCCGGTGGCCCGCTAACCTAGCGGTCTGAAAACTCGAGAGGGTTAGTTAGAAAATAGGTACATGCCCTCGGGCTGGCGAGTTAAACAGTGGGCTTAGCGACACTGGCCACGAGTCTTAGGCAACGGGACTTCTCCCCCACTGGCTGTCGGCCTATGACACCGGAGTTCACCGCCGGCCCTATGAGCCTTGCGAGGTTCAGGAGGACTTTAACTTTTAACCTTTATAGAGTAGCCATGTCAATCAAGTGTATTCAGTACTTAGTTAGTTCTAAAACCTTGGGTCACATACTTGAAAGAACCATCGCTAACAAAAGCATCATCATGGAATACAACATAAACAACACAATGAGATGGCCATAAGGTTAACTTCTAACAGATTAAAATAGCTACTCTGACTGGTATTATTATTACCAGCATATTTTTTACGAAAATGTTTACGAAAATGTCTGCTATTCCCACAGATGACCAGACTAACACCAAACAAGTGCGCCGAAGTTTCTTCGGCACAATCGAGTTTTCTGTACAGCCGCTACAGCGTATAATCAAGGCCACCGAAAATAAACCTATCATTCGGTGGTCTCGGTATAGTGCTGTATGAGCCGTCTCCCATGAAACTTTAACCACGACCCGGTGGTGGCCTGTCCTATATCGTTGCCAGAAGCACGGTTATGGCAAACTTTAAGCTTAAATGAAATAAAAACTACTGAGGTTGGACGGCTGCAACTTGGTATGTTTGGTGACTGGAGAGTGGATGATCAACATACCAATTTGCAGCCCTCTAGCCTCAGTAGTTTCTTAAGACCTGAGGGCGGAAGGACAGAGAAGCCGGCAAAATAGTTTTTTTTTTTTTACAGGAAACTAAAACGACTATTTGGAGAACCTTTACAAATCTAACAGCCAACATTTCTCGAGATTATTTTTACCTGCTGCCCAGGTGTTTCGGAACCTTGGCCTCTTACCATTTTTCTCCAAGAAGATGAAGAAGAACATTTTTATTTACGCCACCTGACAAACTGCTCCGAGCCTTTTCTAGCATTAATAATTCACAAATTCTACCGAGACTTGTGTCTGGAAAGGTTACTGAAGCAGCTTCTTGGAGAAATAGGAGGAACTTGTCTTCTTGAAGATAATGGGGTCAGGCAAGGTGGGTGCTTATAATAAATTTAATTTTTAAAATAACTGATGCTTATATATATCAAAAGTGAAGGGACGCATTACCGAGACTGAAACTTGAAAGATGAAGTTGAATTTCAGTGCAGACAATTTTTTTAAGGATAAAAAGATAAAAGGAAATCGGTTCAGATAAGTTATGACAGTTATTTTTCATAATTAGATGCTTTCTCTCTCTCTCTCTCTCTCTAAAAGGAAATTGCTTCAGCTAAGATATGACAGTTATTTTTCATAATTAGATGTTCTCTCTCTCTCTCTCTTTCTCTCTAAAAGGAAATTGCTTCAGCTAAGTTATGACAGTTATTTTTCATAATTAGATGCTTTCTCTCTCTCTCTCTCTCTCTCTCTCTCTCTCTCTCTCTCTCTCTCTCTCTCTCTCTCTCTCTCTCTCTCTCTCTAAAAGGAAACTGCTTCAGCTAAGTTATGACAGTTATTTTTCATAATTAGATGCTCTCTCTCTCTCTCTCTCTCTCTCTCTCTCTCTCTCTCTCTCTCTCTCTCTCTCTCTGTCTAGACAAGTACAGATAGAAAATGAAACAAATGAGAATGTTAGGTAAGGGCATGCACAAATGAGTCTAAATGCCTAAAAAAAAAAAAAAATAAATAAATAAAAAAATACATATATATATATATATATATATATATATATATATATATATATACACGAGTAAGTAAATAAAAAGATAAAACACCTGAGAGTGTTGCCTACGGACAAGGACTAATAAATCTAAACGCTTAAAATAAATAAATTAATAAATAAATGGCCCCTATTGTTTCCTTGGTCCATCTATATATTCCAATGTGTAACTCTGAATCCCTACTGTGGCCGAAAACCTGGTCCATGGAATCAAAATTTAAACTAAAATAATTGGAAATCTGCATCATATGAGGACGATTGCATAATAATTTGACAAACTATAACCCTGTTGCATTGTGGGAAAGACTGTTCACGATGTCTTCTTGCACATGAATTTGTATAACTTTGGAACACTGTGCTGGCTCATACTCAACCCAGTAGCCGTGTGGTTTGATAAATAAACTATACCTATATTATAAAAATATTCTTATTCGCTGATTTCACTGTTAATCACTTCCCATTTGAATGGAAGTGGCTGCCATTTCAACCAGCTTGAACCCTCTTTACGCAATGCTGGAGAACGAAGCCTTCGAACTTTTGTTTCTCTTATTCCCAAAAGAGTATCCTTCAAGTTCTGGAGAGGTCCACAATGTGGAAAGTTTAACAGACATACACATACATACATACGTACAAACATCCATACATAGGACATGCTCACTTGAGCTTTCAGCTCAGGTGAAATCAAGAGTGATACCTTCATTCTAAAACATCTGGGATTTTCAACCTTACAAGCCTTCGCGTAGAGCTCACCCTATGAAACTCTTTCCCAGATTTCTCTTTTATATTACACCTGGGAACTCTATAATACCGTGGGCCATATTTTCCAATATTTCAAATTAATTAGTTTACCAGTTTCATTCAGTCAGCATACCCTGTTAATTAATATATTTTTTCTCAGAATCATTCAGATCCAATGGTGTATTAAATGCGATCACCTTACCACATTTCGTTTCTGGTACAAAAATATTCCAAGAAAATAGTTGCAAAGAAATTTATATTTCCTTCGTGAATACCTACTTTATCTCTTTCATATGTCCCCCTCTGTGTATTCTTCCGAAACAAGAATAAATTTCAGTTTGCCCCCTAAACATAAATAATTTCCAGTTTCTCCTTCCAAAGCGAAAATAATTTCCAATTTACTTTTCCGAAGCAAAAGTAATTTACAGTCTACCTTTCCAAAGCGAAAGTAATCTCCAATTAACCCTTCCAAAACAAAAACAGTTTCAAATTTCCCTTTCCAAAACAAAAACAATTTCCAGTTTCCGCTTCCAAAACAAAAACAATTTCCAATTTCCCTTTCCAAAACAAAAATTATTTCCCCCCAAAAAACCTTTGCCAAATTCCTGCTGACACTCTGTCCTCATGATGACAACTTGGCACCAACAAAAATACCATATTTGCGTCTCGATTCCCAAAAGATAAAATCAGTATGGCTGTTACAAGGCTATTTTCTTTTCCCCTTTGTATTTTCCACAGACGGGATCCACATCACAGGACAGAGGAACTCGGTACAAGAAGTGGAAAAGAGTAGTTGATGGCAGAATAGAATTAATCATTCTACAATACGTTTGAAATGGGGTACTTCTAACATTAGAGGCCTTTTGTATTTGGTGGCACAGAGAGAGAGAGAGAGAGAGAGAGAGAGAGAGAGAGAGAGAGAGAGAGAGAGAGAGAGAGAGAGAGAGAGAGAGAGAAAAAAAAAATGTTCTATAAACCTAGAAAAAAAATTGTTAATTGGATAAGAGAGAGAGAGAGAGGCTACGAAGACAATGTTCTATAAACCTAGAAAAAAATAAACTTAATTGGATGAGAGAGAGAGAGAGAGAGAGAGAGAGAGAGAGAGAGAGAGAGAGAGAGAGAGAGAGAGAGAGAGACTTGATTGAAGAGACAGGGAACGAGGGTAACGTAATCAACATGTTTACCCAGCAGGACCGTAGAAGTCGAAACCTTCCTCTTGCGCATGCGCAAAATAATTACAATGATTTCCCAAATACTAGGTTACCTCATGAAGTGATTATACTTGACTGTGATATTATTAAACTTGAAGTGCTGAGGGATATGGATAGCCAAACCAAATACCCTTTTAGTTTTCTGTAAAAGAAAATGATTGTACCGGCTTTGTCTATCCGTCCGCACTTTATTTTGTCCGCACTTTTTCTGTACGCCCTCAGATCGTAAAACTATTGAGACTAGAGGGCTGTCAATTGGTATGTTGATCATCCACCCTCCAGTCATCAAACATACCAAATTGATATAGCCTCAGTAGTTTTCATTTTATTTAAGGGTTAGCCATAATCGTGCATCTGGCAACGATATAGATAGGCCACCACGGGCCCGTGGTTAAAATTTCATGGGGCGCAGCTCATACAGCATTATAACCAGACCACCGAAAGATTGATCTATTTTCGGTGGCCTTGATTATACGCTGTAGCTGTACAGAAAACTCGACTGCGCCGAAGAGACTTCGGCGCATTTTACACTTGTTTTTTATTAGTATCCCGACAGAATTTTTAACCAAAACAAGAATATTACGAAAGGAACCGAATGAGGAGAGTTGCGAGTTTTCCAGCTCTCCTTTTAGATGCGAGGCGAAGGAAATCAGATGAATATCAAATTAAATTCTCCTCCACGATATGAATTTCGACTAATATGAAAAGGGAGTCGGGGACTGAGCAGGACCCAAAAATTTCAATAAGCGACCTTATCTCAAAAATCATAATTTATTTGCTGGAAGCGAATATATATATACATATATATACACACATATGTATATATGTATATATATACATATATGTGTATATACAGTATATATATACATATATATATATATATATATATATATATATATATATATATATATATATATATATATATATATATATATATATATATATATATATATATATATATATATATATATATATAATGAGTACAAACACCATTATATACTGTGTATATATATATATATACACACATATATACATAACTACTGCCCTAACAATTATAACTAATTTGGAAGTAATTACGCAAAATGTGGAGACCTTCCACAACCCCCCTTTTTTGGGGGGGTGGGGATGAGTTGGTGATTGTGATTTGCAATTACGAGGGAGCATAATTAACATCCAAATGAGGCCAGGAATTGCAATTAATTCAAATGATATCGCCGGATTGAAGGCTCAGTGTACCTATTTGCGACGCTACGAACTGCAATTACAAATTATACTAATTAGATCACGGATGACCCCAACCTCTGCTCTTGGGCCTATGCATTCTGAACGTCACACAAAGAGAGAGAGAGAGAGAGAGAGAGAATAAAAACGGAAAATGTAATGTTTCTATTGTGCTAAGTTTGTTTCTCATAAACTTTCGAGAGACATATGTATATATATGTATATATATATGTATATATATATATATATATATATATATATATATATATATATATATTGTATATATATACAATATATATACATACACACACACATATATATACAGTATATATATATATATATATATATATATATATATATATATATATATATATATATATATATATATATAATGCCCTGTCAACTTCTCGAATTCCTCCCACTTCTTGGATACGCTTGTCAGGTCGGCAACGTGACCTCGTTCTGATTTCTCGGGATGCGGGTTCGATTCCCACTACAGGACTTTAGAAATACTTCACGTTTCTTGCATTCGGATCTAAGGTTTTGTAGTGAGAAGCGTGTCCGAAAAGTGTGATGAATTCGGGAGGTAAGAGGACATTGTGGCTATTACAATTACATGCATGCATGCATACATACATACATACATATATATTGTATATATATACATATATATATTTTATATTTATATATATAAATTATTATATACACATAGATAAATAAAGACAAAATCCACGAAGGAAAGAGAAACAATGGAGTGCTGCAAGGCCTTTCGACTTATAGTCCTTTGCTGAGTAAAGGACTATAAGTCGAAAGGCCTTGCAGCACTCCATTGTTTCTCTTTCCTTCGTGGATTTTGTCTTTGTTTATATATTCACCGCGTTCCATATTTTCTGGTTCAGTTAGACATACATACATACATACATACATATATATGTATATATATATTTTTATATATATATATATATATATATATATAATATATAAAACATAAATATTTAATTTCAGTTCCCTATCCTTACTATAAACAAAAGACTTACCAACGAAGCCAAAGTAAGTAATCGATTTCCATTAAAAAAGTAATAAAAAAATCGACTCACGCAAAATATTCATTATGTGATAAAGACGGCAGCACCTTTAAAGGGCTGTAGGCTACTCTGACCTCTCAATCGATCAATAACGTGACGAACCCCCCATACAATAGGGGTGATAATCCCCCACCCGAAATCTGATGGAGACGATCGAGTGTGCTTTCATAAATGAGCCGTTAATTGGTATTCTGCCTGATAAAATCTCAGGGAATAATATTTTAAAGTACTTTCTGCGTTGTTCATGAAATGGTGGCATACAAATTGACATTTACAATAATAATAATAATAATAATAACAATAATAATAATAATAATAATAATAATAATAATAATACCGAACAAAACTCTAAGAAAATGTATTTTAATATACCAATATAAACGGTTCTTCAACTTACCCAAATTAGCATAATTTATAATATAATAATAATAATAATAATAATAATAATAATAATAATAATATAATGCCGAACAAAACGCTCAAGAAAATGTATTTTAATTTTAATATACCAATAATATAATAACGGTAATAATCTAATTCCAAATTAGCATTTACATTATAATAATAATAATAATAATAATAATAATAATAATAATAATAATAATAATAATAATAATAATAATACCGAACAAAACTCTAAGAAAATGTATTTTAATGTACTAATATAACCGGTTCTCTTCCAACTTAGCATTTACAATATAATAATAATAATAATAATAATAATAATAATAATAATAATAATAATAATAATATCGAACAACACTCAAGAAAATGTATTTTAATATACCAATATATACGGTTCTCTTCAAAATAGCAAATTAGCATTTGAACAAAACTCTGAGAAAATGTATTTTAATGTACTAATATAATAATAATAATTTAATAATAATAATAATAATAATAATAATAATAATAATAATAATAATAATAATAATGTCGAACAAAACTCTAAGAAAATGTATTTTAACATACAATATAAGACATCCGGTTCAATATAATAATAATAATAATCTTCCTAATTTAGCAATTACAATAATAATGCCGAACAAAATAAGAAAAATAATAATAATTACAATAATAATAATAATAATAATAATAATAATAATAATAATAATGCCGAACAAATCTCAAGAAAATGTAATTTGAAGTACTAATACACCCCGTTCTTTTACAAATTTTTATTTACAATATAATAATAATAATAATAATAATAATAATAATAATAATAATAATAATAATAATAATAATAATACCGAACAAAACTCTAAGAAAATGTATTTTAATGTACTAATATAACCGGTTCTCTTCCAACTTACCATTTACAATATAATAATAATTAATAATAATATAATGATAATAATAATAATAATATTAATAATAATAATAATAATAATAATATTTTAATAACCAATATATACGGTTCTCTTCAAATTAGCATTTACATTATAATAATAATAATAATAATAATAATAATGTAAAATAAACTGTAAATAAAACAATTTTATAAAACAACTTACCATTTACATTATAATAATAAACTCACCTTAGGTTTATATATACAAATACGATGTAAAAGATCTGTAAATAAAACAATTTTCGAAAACACGTCAAATAAACTTTGGATTCGAACCGTGATACCACTTGCAGCCATTTCATGGGGGCGTTTACAGAGATACATGGACTCTAATCAGTTCAACATTCTTTCCTTCTCTCTCTCTCCTCTTCTCTTCTCTCTAAATTGCCCTAAAACTATTTGGTCGAAAACAAACAAATGGAAAGATTAAGTTTATAACTCCCCGGCTCCCCAAGGAGACTTCTGGTTTAACTCGATTTAACTCCTGGTGCCCGAAGCAAAGGAGATGTTCTCACACACACACACACACACACACACACACACACACACACACACACACATATATATATATATATATATATATATATATATATATATATATATATATATATATATATATATGTTATATTAATATCCACAGTGTCCCCTTAAGATCTCGAAATTTTCCCACTCTTTGAATACACCTGTCGCTACAGAGCCTCAGATCCAAATGCAAGAATGTGAAGTAATTCTGATGTCCGTAGAGGGGTTCGAACCCGCATCCAGTGTATCATGGAAGTTAAGAGGGCATTGTGGTTATTACAATTACACACAAGCACACACACACACACACACATATATATATATATATATATATATATATATATATATATATATATTTGTTTATATATATATATCTTATAGGATGTTTTCAGAATTTATCTTAGGATATATATATATATATATATATATATATATATATATATATATATATATATATATATATATATATATATATATATATATATTGTATATCAGATACAGGACAAGAAACTCCATTATGAGTAATAAGTATCTTAAAAAAAGTCTTCATTTGAATACATATAAATATGTCTGTCTGTACATGGGATTTGTATTCAAAAGCTACATTAGGTTTTTTATGTCAACTGCAGCAAATATATGAATGAAAAAAATGCTACAATGCTATATTGAAGTGGAAACAAGTAAAAAATGCGCCGAGTTTTCTTCGGCGCAATCGAGTTTTCTGTACATCCGCTAAAGCGTATAATCAAGGCCACCTAAAACAGCTCTATCTTTCGGTGGTCTCGGTATAATGCTGTATGAGCCGCGGCCCATGAAACTTCAACCACGGCCCGGTGGTGGTCTGGCCTATATCGTTGCCAGAATCACCATTATGGTTAAATTAAACCTTAAATAAAATAAAAACTACTAAGGCTAGAGGGCTGCAATTTGGTATGTCAGATGATTGGGGGGTGGATGATCGACATACCAATTTGCAGCCCTCTAGCCTCAGTAGTTTTTAAGATCTGAGGGCGGGCAGAAAAACTGCGGACTGACAGACAAAGCCGGCACAATAGTTTCCTTTTACAGAAAACTAAAACTGAAAAGCTATCATTCGGCCCCCACACCCCACCCCGCCCCCTCAGAACTTAAAATTTAGTTATTGCGTTTCCTAGAGCTTTCACAAACCGGGAGATAAAGTTTTCATTAATGCCTTGTTGCGGAAAAACAAACGTGTCCCCTCAATCGATCCCACCAGTGGGGTTTAGGGAGCTTTAAATATCTCACAAAAATACTAATAAAAATATGAAAAAGTAAAAGATTTTAGATGAAACCGGTGTTAATTAGTTTAGCATAAACACAAAGCTTCAAGTTTTAATCAACTTAAATATTTTATGTCACATCATAACTTTCTCTTAATATAGTATTATGTAGCATACTTCAGGTCGATTTTGACAGAGGGGGTAAACAATATATCTGACACTTACAATATACTTAATGCAATAATGGTGATTTTGATAGTTATTAATGTCTAGATAATTTGAATGCTTTTAAAATATATTATAAAGAAATCGGGTAAATATTCTATCATACAGACCCTTCGGCCATTCTCTATCATTAACAAGAGAACAAATTATTCGTGAATTGAAGCAGTATAAAATAAGGAATGGATGATCATAAATAGTGAAGGATATTGTTTATATCCTCGGTAATTCCAATATTATCATCAGAGAGATATTCTTGAAGGTACAAAGACCCGGCAATATATTTCAAAAGTCCCATTCATAAATCAGGTCTCCCCCCTCTCTCTCTCTCTCTCTCTCTTAGTTCCTCTTTTATTTACTAAATCAGATCTCCCCTCCCTTCTCTCTCTCTCTCTCTCTCTCTCTCTCTCTCTCTCTCAGTTCCTCTTTGATGTACATCACAGAACACGAGATAAAACGATTCTCAAAAGGTCCCTCTGAAACCCGGCAAGATACCGTTTCATCCTGCGAAATATTTCAAGGAATTTTTTTTTTTCCATTTTACAGTCCCTTTCATTCCTATTTGTCACGGGGAGAACAAATAACCCAAATGAACAACCCGAAGGGGAAATTCTAACTCATTCCACCTTCGCGCGAGGACCGCTGCACGAGGTGGGAATATGGCTCCGAGGCAGAGGAGTTTTGGCAAAGTTGCTCGCTTACTTTTCCGAAGTGACTCCAGGTCTTTCCACTGACCTCCGAATAAATCTGGGAGGACAATGCAAGCAATACCTAGAATTACTTTACATGGTAATTCTGAACTGTAGGGTAAAGGGGTCACTTTCGAATACAATTTCTCTAGAGCTGGAATTCGGTGAGAGACTGAAGAAATGGAAAATAATACAATTGGCAGACTGAACAACATTTGGAAATCAGTGAAAGATTGAACAAAAGAGAAAATAATATAATGGGGGCAGACTGAATAACATTTGGAAAAAAGTGTAAGACTGAAGAAAGGGAAATAATACAATGGGCAGACTGGATAACATTTGGAAATCAGTGAAAGACTGAAGAAAGGGAAAATAATATAATGGGGGCAGACTGAATAACATTTGGAAATCAGTGAAAGACTGAAGGGAAAATATTACAATGGGCAGACTGAACAACATTTGGAAAAAAGTGAAAGACTGAAGAAAGGTAAATAATACAATGGGCAGACTGAACAAAATTTGGAAAAAAGTGAACGATTGAAGAAAGGGAAACCAATACAATGGGCAGACTGAATAACATTTGGAAATCAGTGAAAGACTGAAGAAAAAAGGGAAATTAATACAATGGGCAGACTGAATAACATTTGGAAATCAGTGAAAGACTGAAGAAAAAAGGGAAAATAATAATACAATGGGTAGACTGAATAACATTTGGAAATCAGTGAAAGACTGAAGAAAAAAGGGAAAATAATAATACAATGGACAGACTGAATAACATTTGGAAATCAGTGAAAGACTGAAGAAAAAAGGGAAAATAATTCAATGGGCAGACTGAACAACATTTGGAAATCAGTGAAAGACTGAAGAAAAAAGGGAAAATAATAATACAATGGGTAGACTGAATAACATTTGGAAATCAGTGAAAGACTGAAGAAAGGGAAACTAATTCAATGGGCAGACTGAACAACATTTGGAAATCAGTGAAAGACTGAAGAAAAAAGCGAAAATAATACAATGGGCAGACTGAATAACATTTGGAAATCAAGCAGACTGAAGAAAGGGAAAATAATACAATGGGCAGACTGAATAACATTTGGAAATCAGTGAAAGACTGAAGAAAGGGTTACATCTTTCAAACCTTTCTACTCTCAATTTCCCTTTCAGCGCTGAATGACCTCATAGGTCGCAGTGCTTGGGCTTCGGTCTAAATTTGATATTGCATTCTGTAAATGATTTTGTCAATTTGAGAATAAAAGTTTTAAGAATATAATCAGGAGTCAGATGGCAGGATAAAGACAGAAATTACCCCATCAAGGAAATACCAGATGGTTTGGACATGTCCTGCGCCCCATGGCGGCGAGAGAGAGGTAACCAATGTCAACGCCAGCTGGGTTTCTGTGGACACAAGAAGGTTC
>NC_089795.1:88344229-88379229 GCF_040412425.1 Macrobrachium rosenbergii | reverse complement strand
GTTATTATATATATATATATATATATATATATATATATATATATATATATATATATATATATATATATATATATACTACACACACATACATACATTCACAAAACACTACCATTAAACCATTCCACTATCCAACCACAGTATAGAATGAAGATAAAAAAAAAAACCTTATCTAAAACAGCATTATATTCAGGAGCTTTTCCGGAAGTTAGTGGCTCTTGTCCCGAACTGTTGTAAATCTCCAGTTTGCGGTTAAGCAAGAGAAATGTCGACCATTTCGCTTTATCGTTCCGGAGAGAGAGAGAGAGAGAGAGAGAGAGAGAGAGAGAGAGAGAGAGAGAGAGAGAGAGAGAGAGAGAGAGAGAGAGAGAGATTGACCCCTTTTATTATAAAGACAAATGGGACACAGGGCAAACTCCGCCGCCTCCCGCGTTCCTCGTCTAGCTTTCTCCTGTACTTTCTTTATACTTTCTTTTCCTGAAGGCTTCGTCGTTGTGACTTTCTCTATATTAGTGGTTAAAAGAATTCTATTCTTAATACCAATGGCATTTAAGAACAATGAAGTATAACGCTATTATTACTTTCTTCAGTACTTTCTTTATGCTTTCTTTTCCTGAGGCTTTCGTCGTTGTGACTTTCTATATAACATGGTTAGAAAGATATCTATTCTTGATATCACTGGCAATTTACAACTAAAATGATTAAAGTATAACACTATTCTTACTTTCTTCTGTACTTTCTTTATACTTTCTTTTCCTGAGGACCTCGTCCTTATGACTTTCTATATAACAGGGTTAGAAACAAATCTATTCTTAATATCATTGGCAATTTACAACTAAAATTATTCTTAAGTATATTCTTACTTTCTTCTGTACTTTCTTTTCCTGAGGCCTTCGCCGTTATAACTTTCTATATAACAGGGTTAGAAAGATATCTATCCTTAATATCCCTTGCAATTTACAACTAAAATTATTTTATAAGCCAAAGTCCCCAATAAGGATTTTAATAAAATATGGTCATAAAGTATACGATGGAAATATCACATATTAAAATATATATAAAAATATACATACCTTCACACTTTTCCAGTGAAACTAGCCTCTCTAAGTGTGTGCGGAGAGTTGAGAGAGAGAGAGAGAGAGAGAGAGAGAGAGAGAGAGAGAGAGAGAGAGAGAGAGATTATAATCCTCAGTTCTTTAATTTTCCAGATCTCCATATTCGTTCAAAATCCCGGCCAGATTTTACTTAACCTAAATGACGACCTAATTAACCTGGCTTCTCTATCAAGAACAACCCCTCTGCAGTGCTGCCATCTGCAGGGTTCATCTTGTAAATAACAGGTGCAGTTTTATCTTATAAGCAGAGTTAATCAACGCATAATTTGTTTCCTTAATGGACCCATTTCTTTTGATTTTTCTTCCACATATTCCTGACAAGTTTTTATTCATGTTACACCTAACCACAATTGGGTATAACTTCTATAACGCCTGTTCATTGCTTGTGCATGGAACAAGCACGCGTCCTCGCATAACACCCTCCATTCTCATTCTCAGACTTCTTTTGAAAAATTATTAAAAAGTAGTCTAGTAACTTAACGTCTCTGTATCTGTAAACCTAAGCCCCAGTTACCTTTAACTAAGTTCAAAAGCAGTCTAGTTCATTGTCCTTAAGCCTGTTATTATTAAGTTTTCAAGGGAGGCTGTCACCTCACAGACTATGTCCAACAGGTTTGCAAAAACAAAGCAGTTGTGGCCAGTGGCTGGAAGAACCATAAAAATGATAAAATTCAGCGTTGTCGAGGTCAGCTCCCAAGGACCTCTAACCTAAAATAAGACGGGTCATTGGATGACCTATTTCCTTTTATTCAAGCCAAAGTTGAAGTTTAGAGTTGCCAATATGGGCTAGGAATCTAGTACTTTCTAAGCTAACCTAACGTCGAAGTCGGCTTCCAAGGACCTGTCCTTTTATTCAAGCCAATGTTGAATTTCTTCGTAACTGTAGCAGAGTCCAATATAATCAGCGCAGAAAACTGTTGAAAGCATAAGTCGCCACGCCTTCACCCAGCAGCTGTCATGTTAAATCAATAATCACACCTAGTAAATAACTGGCAAACAAGTCATCACAGAAGCTGACGTCGAATTTGAACGGAATTGATTGCGAAACGATTCAAGATGAAAAACATGAATTTTTCACCCGGATATCTTAGCCTGTCAATACGCAACTGATGTCAACATGTTTGCAATTGCAGTTCAGTATTATCAACCTACTACACCAGAATGATATCGCAAACTTAATAAAAAAAAATACATTAGAATTACTTCAAAGAGGTCTCTTTTCCTTCATTCCAATGAAAACTTCATAATCGTGAATAATGAGTTTAAAACTTCCTTTTAATTCGAAAAACTAATCAATTTAACTTGACTCCTCTTCTCGTACACAACTGAACAGGCCAATGCTCTGAGATTCCTCATCAGGACATTCAAATTATTCTATTAAAGTTCGCTCAACTTTGCTAAAAAAAAAAAGGAAAATTAAACGTACCTCCTTCTCAGAGAATTTGCCAAATTCATTTATTCGATTTCGTCTCATTCCATCAGACAAAATACGAATTATATATATATATATATATATATATATATATATATATATATATATATATATATATATATATATATATATATATATATATATATATATATATATATATATATATATATATATATATATATATATATATAATATGCAAAGAGAACCATAATTTACATGCAAATGACTAAGGATAATGAAGACATCGTTTTGATTCAGGCCGTCTCTCACGAATGTCGCCTTCAGTAATGGCAGTGACAACGGAGTATGAAAATTAAGGATATTTGTATGCAAGGAAAAAGTCAGACAGGTAATTGCCTACCGACAGAGAGAGAGAGAGAGAGAGAGAGAGAGAGAGAGAGAGAGAGAGAGAGAGAGAGAGAGAGAGAGAGAATACACGCATCACGAGAGCTGATTTCAGTTTTGTAGAAATATTTTTACACCAGTGTCTTATTTAATTTAAAGACTTGGAATAATCGGTTGGAAATCCTCATAGGACATTGTCAATTTAGTCATGGATACTAACAATTATACATTTATTATCATTATTACTATTATTATTATTATTATTCAGAAGATGAACCCCAACTCATATGGAGCAAGCCCACCACAGGGGGCATTGATTTGACAGTCAAGCTTCCAAAGAATACGGTGTTCATTTGAAAGAAGTAACAGAAGGTAACAGGGATTACAGAAAGATGAGATCAAATATTAGAAAAAACAATAAATTATTATTATTATTATTATTATTCAGAAGATGAACCCTATTCATATAGAACAAGCTCACCAAAGGGGCCACTGACTTGAAATTCAAGCTTACAAAGAATATTATGGTGTTCATTTGAAAGAATTAACAGAAAGGCAACAGGAAATACAGAAAGAAGAGATCAGTAATTACAAAAACGTAAGAGAAATCACTGACAACATTAAGGACCTCGTTTCGAATTCCAATTAGGAAAGGAGTAATTTGAAAGTCTATACATCGACGCGAAATTTGCTGAAACCAAAAGGCCCAAATCAATCAGTCACTCAAAACGAAGCCTTTGGAAAACGAGTCAGGAAATGAGGAGGAATATTGCAGGTCTTCCCAGCAAAGTGTCTTGCCTTTTCATTCATTAATAATAATGATTCAGAGCCCAGAGGAAAAGGCTTCTTTCTTTCCGTACTGCTTTCACCTTCCTCCCTCTCTCTCTCTCTCTCTCTCTCTTTCTCTTAAAATACACTCTCTTGACCTCTGCATTAAAGGATGTATTGACATGCTGATATATCCATGTAATATTTAATCTGAAAATAGAACGACAAAGAAAATGTCCTGAGAGAGAGAGAGAGAGAGAGAGAGAGAGAGAGAGAGAGAGAGAGAGAGAGAGAGAGAGGGCATGCACGTTTCTTAAATCAAAGACCCAACCATTTGGTCAAGAGAACGTTTGCACAACGATAAAGTAAAAAAAAAAAAAAAAAGGCTAAATTTTAAATAAGTAAAACTATTACTTGACTCCGGCAGCTTGTCAATCCTTCCAGTCACGTGACAAGATCACACATCGTCAAAAATATTTGTTTGAAATGTAGCAAACTTCACAATTTAGTTTCCTTCGCTTCAAACAAGGTAATTATCAGAATGAAACGTATCCTAAATGCAATAATGTCTAAAACCATATTCCTGATGATCATCTGTCATCGCAAATGATAATTTTCTAAACTTTGAAAATCTGATCAACTTTAATCTGATGATAAAAACGGGTAAACAAGGCGGCTAAGTTTCTTCGGCGCAGTCGAGTTTTCTGTACAAGGCCACCGAAAATAGATCTATTTTTCGGTGGTCTCGGTATCATGCTGTATGAGCCGCGACCCATGAAACTTTAACCACGGCCCGGTGGTGGCCTGGCCTATGTCGTTACCGGAAGCACGATTATGGCTAACTTTAACCTTAAATAAAATAAAAACTACTGAGGCTAGAGGGCTGCAATTTGGTATGTTAGATGACTGGAAGGTGGATGATCAACATACCAATTTGCAGCCCTCTAGCCTCAGTAGATTTTAAGATCTGAGGACGGACAGAAAAAGTGCGGGCGGACAGAAAAAGACGGCACAATAGTTTTCCTTTACAGAAAATTAAAATAAGATCTGAACGTCATTAATCTAGGATTAATAAAAAATACGATCTGAACAACATTAATCTAAGAGTAATGAAAAATAAGACCTGGACAACATTAATCTGAAAAAAAAGATCTGTACAACTGTAGTCTGAGAGTAATATAAAAGCAAGATCTGAAAAATATTAATCTGAGTAATAAAAAATAAGATCGGAACAACATTAACGTGAATATAAAAAATAAAATCTGAACAACATTAATCTGAGTCATAAAAAAGATCTGAACAACATTAATCTGAGTAATAAAAAGAAAGATCAGAAAAACATTAATCAGAGAGTAAAAGAAAAAAAAAGATCTGAACAACATAAATCTGGGAGCATTAAAAAATTAGATTTGAATAACTGTAATCTGAAGAAATGAAAATAAAATCTGAACAACATTAACCTGAGAATAAAAAAAACATTAAAAACATTAATCTGAGAGTAATAAAAAAAATAAAAAATCTGAACAATAATAATCTGCTGATCGAAAAAAAAAACAAAATTAAAAATAAGAGCCACACGAGGACGCATTAATGTGAGAGTAATAAAAAAAAATAAGATCTGTACAACATTAACCTGATGATAATAATAATAAAATCTGAACAACAATAATCTGCTGATCCAAAAAAAAGAAAACAAAATTAAAAATAAGAGCCACGCGAGGACGCATTAATCCGAGTAATAAAAAAAAAGATCTGTACAACACTAATCTGATGATAATAATAATAATAATAATAATAATAATAATAATAATAATAATAATAATAATAATATAACAGAGCCACTCAAGGCCATCCCCCATTTCACAAGTCTGCAATTCTGAATCCCCGGAGAGCCAATTGGCCTCCCCAAAAAGCGTCCTGGGTTTGATGTCGAACCCTATCAAAGAACTCTCTGGTTCCATTTCGCCTCATCACGTGGATATGAGAGGCCATTTGACAATTTCCTACTCTCTCTCTCTCTCTCTCTCTCTCTCTCTCTCTCTCTCTCTCTCTCTCAAGTGAACCTTATTTTTTCCCTTCCCTCAATTTCGTCAGTGTCGTGGACAGGATCCCGGGATTCATTATGAGAGAGAGAGAGAGAGAGAGAGAGAGAGAGAGAGAGAGAGAGAGAGAGAGAGAGAGAGAGAGAGAGAGAGAGAGAGAGAGGTTGGGAAGGGGGAGGGGGAATGCCTTTATTTAGCCCCAGAATTATGTGACCTTCCCGTATTCTGAATCTGATTAGAATTCCCGTTGATGTTTTATTCCATTCAAGAATTGGTGAATAATAATTTATGTTCATTCTCAACTCGTCCTTCAACCGGTTTGTTGGCATTGCAGTTAGATTCTTCTCTCTCTCTCTCTCTCTCTCTCTCTCTCTCTCTCTCTCTCTCTCTCTCTCTCTCATTTCTTTGACTTCTGCATTTGGTTAATTTCCACATGCTGATATACTCACGTGGTCTTTAACTAATCTAATGACAGAATACCAGCTGAGAGAGAGAGAGAGAGAGAGAGAGAGAGAGAGAGAGAGAGAGAGAGAGAGAGAGAGAGAGAGAGACTACACTCCAAAAAAACTGGTCTCAGGATCACTTCTTTTTCAAATATTCTCAGTGATCAAAATTCCCTTGATAAGCTCAAGTTTAAAATCCTCCTTTGAACCAGTAATCGCATTCAGACAATAGTTATTCTTTCACAGAATATTTGAAGAAACATCAAAAGCACTTAATAATACGGAAACACAACACAATAAAAAAATATATATAAGATCATCAATCTTTCATTTCAAGATCGGCTTAAGTAAAACCTCGATGCCAAGACGAGAATAGGATTCCAAAATGATTACCAATGGCAAAAAAAAAAAAAAAAAAAAAAAGAGAGGGTTTATAACAAAGATAAATACGTCCCAATTATCAATGGTATTACAGAGAGCGGATTTCGTAACGATAAATGTAAGTTACTTATGTCCGAAATCTCCTTTTTGGGGGAAACTGTCCCAAAATCTGTTGAAAAAGTAGTATTGTGGAAGGAAAAAGTATGTGAGAGTTGCGTTTGCTCTCAGAAGACCTGCACAGGTTATGATCACAACCTGCTGGATAGGATAACAACGCAAAACCTGTTGTTAAGTTAGACTACCTGTTGTGATCAAAACCTGCTGAATAGGAAAATAACGCAAAACCTTTTTTTAAGTCACATTACAGGTTATGAATACAACCTGCTGAAGAGGAAAACCACACAAAACCTGTTGTTAAGTCGGATTACATGTTATAATCACAACCTCCTAAATAGGAAAATAATTTAGGAAAATAACGCAAAACCTGTTGTTAAGTCAGACTACAGGTTATGATCATAACCTTCCGAATAGGGAAATAACACAAAACCCGTTGTTAAGTCAAACTACATGTTATAATCACAACAGCTGAAAAGAAAATAAAAAAAATCTGTTGTTAAGTCAGACTACATGTTATAATCACAACATGCTAAACAGGAAAATAAAAAAAACCTGTTGTTAAGTCAGACTACCTGTTATAATCACAACCTTTGAGCAGGAAAATAACAAAAAACCTGTTGTAAGTCAGACTAAAGGTTATAATCACAACATGCTGACTTTAATAACAACGCAAATCCTGTTGTAACTTTAGACACAACTGTATTTGTGGGACAGAGAACTAAAATCAACAGTTATGTTTATGATAAACAATCTCTGTTCTCTCCACAACTACAGACCAGGAAGCGGAACGCCTTATCATTTCAACAATAAAAGTTTCTAAAGAGTTTAATGAAATGGATTCAGGTTCCCACAGGGGCTTTTGATTTTACTGTCGTGGCATGCCGCTCAGATGTCGCGGGTTCGCGTCTCCCCCAGGGCGATGAAGAATCACTGGTTCTGTATCATGATCAGTTACTGCCGCAGTGTTGGGGGCGTCTGCTGCGGTGGGAGGTTGAAACCAACATTCTTTGGAAGCTTAAAGAATTTCAAGTCAATGGCCCCTTTGGTGTCCTTGTTCCATGTGAATAGGTTTCATTTACTGAAATAATAATAATAATAATAATAATAATAATAATAATAATAATAATAATAATAATAATAATAATAATAATAATCCCGATGCCTATTAGCTGGAAGTAGGCCTATTGTAGATTTGTTACCATATAAGGGTTCAATGACTGTTACAATTATTAATAAAACAAATAATCTAAATGTTTCATAATCATCAAATGTAGTTTCGTCTTTTGCATATATTATTGACATAAAGGAACAGTCTGTTCCCACAAATATATAATCTTGTTTTCTGTAAAGAAGTATCACTATTTAATAATAATGTTGCTAGAGATTGATTCCTAGGGAATCTGTTCATCATCAGGAACAGCCAAATAAACGCTATAGTCAACATTTTTATTCCATTGGACGTTTCGGCTTCAACACAATAAGTCATTTTAGACCTTTTCGAGGCAAAACACCAAATCCACTGAATTTTATTAGTTTTAAGTCAATATGTTTCCTTTTCTGAGCAATGTATTTTTTTTATAGTAACGTAGTTTATAAAAATTATATTCTCGAGTGTGACCTTTCTTCGATTTGTATTTTATTAGTATAAAATTTTATGCTTTGGTGTTGACCTTCCCTCTTTTAAGTCGAAAATGACTTAGTGTGTTAAATTCGAAACTTCCCAATGATTTAATAATATTCAAATATTTTCCAGGACAAAAGGATGAAGCATTGATCTGTTTTAAAAAGAAGGTTACGGAAAATCTGTACTGAAGCACGTTCAAAGATGGACATGCTCCTCCTACAAGGAAAAAATAAATCAAATTAATAATTACTCTTTTCCTAATTTTCTTTATAATAAAATGAGCGAGCGTTATCTTTAAGATTACATCATCTTCCCGGAGACAGCTCTAAACATCATATATAAAATGGTATCAAGTCGAAAAGAATTGTATTTGTGGATACTAAATGTTTCAAAGTAAAAAAAAAAATTATAAAAAATAAAATAATCAAGTAATAACTCATGGTAAAAAAAAAAAAAACTCAGGGTAAAAAATAGTGGATTTGCAATTTGGAGGTTTCGTGGCTTATACAACCCTGTACAAATATGAGGAAAAGAAAGGATAGCAATAAATGGAGAAATATGAGAGAGAGAGAGAGAGAGAGAGAGAGAGAGAGAGAGAGAGAGAGAGAGAGAGAGAGAGAGAGAGAGAGATACCTTACAACGATTCTGAAAATCTTGCCTTCAAAAACAATATTGACATAAGCCTAAAACGGCGAATAAAAAATGCGAAGAAAAAAAAATACAAACTTTCTTCTATATTCTTAGCATATCATCCCCCTCTCTCTCTCTCTCTCTCTCTCTCTCTCTCTCTCTCTCTCTCTCTCTCTCTCCTTCTCTCCTTCCATTGACATAAGATTTGAATACGGCTGCTGTTGACAGCATAAGGCACTCTATGGGACATGTTGAATGGTGTTCAGATCACAAGAAAGGCCCTTTGTATTTGCTGTGTATGTGAGAGAGAGAGAGAGAGAGAGAGAGAGAGAGAGAGAGAGAGAGAGAGAGAGAGAGAGAAATATTAGTGTCGAAAATATTAGGCAATAATATTTTTTAGAAAAATTTACCTTTTCAATTACTGCACCAATCTCAACCTACGGTAAACTCATATATATTTGCTAATAAGTAGATAAACTGTATTTACTTATAACTAGGTAAATAAACATATTAACCCTTAATTAGATAAAGTAATATATTTATTTATACCTAGATAAACTATGTTTACCTATACCTAGGTAAACTAATATATTTAATTGTAAATAAACTATACTTACCTAAAACTATGTAAATTAACCTATTTACTTGCAACTAGGTAAACTAATATATCTACTTATAACTATATAAACTAACATATTCACTTAAACCTAGACCAGAAATAAAAGGAATAACACGAACTGAATCTGCATTTACAAACTGTCCCTTAGAGAATCATTAAAATCGATTTTCCATTCTACGTTTGTTTGCAAGAGTCTGCATTTGAATCCTCTAGTGTTTGTGAACCACTTTCGCTATTTATGGGATCACCGAAAGCAGAATCCTTCAATAATGGTATCCTGAATTTGCATTCCAAACAAGACGATCAATCAACGCGCCAAAACACTTGGAAGAATGCCTCACTCGTCTGCAAGATTATTACAAGAATAATGTATTGTAAAAGTCTTAAATTGTTTCCTTCAAAACTGGTTGTTGAACCAACTTCTATAGAGAATTATGAAAACCAAGGAAAAAAAGTATTTCAGTTTCTGTCACATCACTTAAATCATAAAAAAAGAATAATGTCTTGTAAAAGATTTAAATTCTTTCTTTAAAAACTCATCGTTGAACCAACTTCTCCTATAGAGAATTAAGAAAACCAAAGGGAAAAAAACAGTATTTCAGCTTCCATTACAATACTTATATCATACAAAAGAATAGTTTCTTGTAAAAGATTTAAACTTTTTCTTTCAAAACTGATCGTTGAACCAACTTCTCCTATAGAGAATTATGAAAACCAACGGGAAAAAAGTATTTCAGCTTCTATTCCAATACTTAAATCATAAAAAAGAATAGTTTCTTGTAAAAGATTTAAATTCTTTCCTTCAAAACTGGTTGGTGAACCAACTTCTCCTATAGAGAATTACAGAAACCAAGGGGAAAAAGTACTTCAGCTTCTATTGCACTACTTACATCATAAAAAAAGGGATTTGCATTCCTATATGGCATTACTTATAGATAAAAAATACTGAACACGACTTCCATTTCCTATAAGATCCCTATTAAGGAGACAAATAATAGGGAGCATTTTAAGGTTCTATAATGGAGATGGTCCTTAATTTGAAAAAAAAAAAGGAATGGCACTAACGATGAGGAGCCAAACAACGGGACCTATGAGGTCATTCAGCGCTGAAAGGGAAACTAAAAATAAAAAGGTCGGACAGGTGTAACAGGAGGAAAACCTCGCAGCTGCACGATATGACATCTGTCAGGAGATGGTGGAAAGTTAAATGGAAGAAAGAACACGAACAGAGGTACAGTAAAAATAATGAAAGGGGTTGCAACTATGGGTCGAAGGGACTCTGGGAAGAACCCTTAAGTAAATGCCTACAGTGCACTGCGTGAGGCGCACTGAAGAAAAGAGGTCCTATTTCAATGGCGGAGACGAATTTTGGGAGTCAATTCAGTCGTCTTCCAGCTGAATACGGCGAAATCGATGACGTTCCCTTTCAAGATTTTCGGGGTGAGCCAAACCTCCATTAGGGGGTATCCTTCTTCCTCCTTTAACGCAAACTGATGCGAGGGATCTTCGGTAAGGATGTCACTCCACTGATACGTCAGGGGCTTTTATCAAGTTAGGGTGCAAAACATGTCGCCCCGTGTCAACACGTTAAGGCACTAAAACTCCTTCCAGAGAGAGAGAGAGAGAGAGAGAGAGAGAGAGAGAGAGAGAGAGCAAAATCTTTCGTATGACTGCCATTTTGTAACATTGTTGAAAAAGTAGCACTAAAGAATATTTGGGGGAGAGAGAGAGAGAGAGAGAGAGAGAGAGAGAGAGAGAGATGAAACAAAATCTTTCGTATGACTGTCCTCTGTTAACATTACTGAAAAAATACCACTGAAGAAAACTTTTGAGAGAGAGAGAGAGAGAGAGAGAGAGAGAGAGAGAGAGAGAGAGAGAGAGAGATTACATTAACCGTGGCAGTCCCTAAAACAATATGAAAAGATGTGAAGGCAAACTTTAGAGAGAGAGAGAGAGAGAGAGAGAGAGAGAGAGAGAGAGAGAGAGAGAGAGAGAGAGAGAGAGAGAGAGAACGTCACCACGACAAATTTCGACAGCTTCTACAAAATTAACCTACCTTCACTTTAGACAGTCAATTAACTCTTCTTCAATGGCATTACACATTTGTAAAGACAATGTCGTAGTGTAGAGAAACAATTTGTGAAAATAATTTAATCTCAATATAAGATTACGTAAATGTGTCTCTACAAATTAACCCTCATTCACATAGACTGTCAATCAATTTTTCTTCATTTACATTACAAATTTACAATATTTACATGGAATATTAAAATTCACTGTTTTACAGATTAGATGGTTGTAAATTGGTATGCTGATCAGTTTTTCTACGTTTACATTACATATTCATAATATTTACGCAGAATATTAAAACTTATTGTTTTAAAACTTAGATGGCTGCAAATTGTTATGATGATCATCCACCCTCCAATCATCAAACACACCAAATTGCAGCCCTCTAGCCTCAGTAGTTTTTATTCTATTTATGGTTAAAGTTAGCCATGATCGTGCGTCTGGAAACGCTATAGGACAGGCTACCACCGGGCTGGGACTGAAACTTTCACGGACCGCTGCTCATAAAGCATTATACGTTGTACAGAAAACTCGACCGCATTTTTTACTCTTTTGTCCTGTTCGGTACCATAAATAAACAATTCGATATCCTGATAAGAAAGAGAACAGTGTCACAATCGTTGATAAAGTTACCTTTGAAAATAATTTGATAAACAGCCAAAGGTGACATGATAAACAATCAGGCTTCAAAGAGAATGGCCGTGAGGTTTTGCCAAAGATTATTAATAATGTTGATGGAGGCAGGGAGTGACATTTTCCAGGCCGAGGTGTGTCATCTATCTTATTTAATGGTGTGCTGTGTGGCAGGTGTTTGTGTGTGTGTGTGTGTGGAGAGAGAGAGAGAGAGAGAGAGAGAGAGAGAGAGAGAGAGAGAGAGAGAGAGAGAGAGAGAGGAAAATCTTACGTTTGACTGCCATCTAGTAACATTGTTAAAAAAGTAGCACTGAAGAATATTTGAGAGAGAGAGAGAGAGAGAGAGAGAGAGAGAGAGAGAGAGAGAGAGAGAGAGAGAGAGAGAGAGATAACAAAACCTTTCTTATGACTGTCCTCTGGTAACAGTTGATACACAGCATGAAGAATATTTGAGAGAGAGAGAGAGAGAGAGAGAGAGAGAGAGAGAGAGAGAGAGAGAGAGAGAGAGAGAGAGAGAGATAACAAAACTTTTCTTATGACTGTCCTCTGGTAACAGTTGATAAGCAGCATGAAGAGTATTTGAGAGAGAGAGAGAGAGAGAGAGAGAGAGAGAGAGAGAGAGAGAGAGAGAGAGAGAGAGAGAGAACTTCTATTAAAGTAACAGCCTCTCTCTCTCTTTCTCTCTCTCTCTCTCTCTCTCTCTCTCTCTCTCTCTCTCGTTAGATAGCAGGTACATTTGTTTCTTTACAATCCCCATCTGTCAATTATACGAGCTTTCTTTGTAAACTTGTTTTTATATTTCCTTCAGTCTGGTAAGTAAAGTGGCATTTAAGTTTATGGCATTTATATTTATATATATATATATATATATCACCTTATACATTATATATTATTATAAATATATTTACATATTCAGTTATAAATAATATATACATACATACATACATATATATATATACATATAGATATATATACATATTATATGTATATATATATATATATATATATATATATATATATATATATATATATATATATATATATATATATATATATATATATATATATATATAATACATACAAACATACAATGGAATGAAATGAATAACTAATATGTTTTCGCAGCTTCATAGACAACGAAAACAGCAATAGGATTCTTGTGTCTTCATTCCACTCCATTAGCTGTCAATCAAGACAGTCAATTTGATGACAGACTCGTAACCGGATTAAGATTCCTGACGTGGATTAATTGACGGATGCAAATCGCCAGCATAAGGCTGTCGAAAAAAATAATTTGCATATTTGCAATCCTGTTTTTCCATGGAAGTATATGTTTGGAAAAAACTGTCAGAGTGATGACAAATTTAATATAAAAAATAAGTGATTTAATTGAAAGATCTAGCTATTATTATTATTATTATTATTATTATTATTATTATTATTATTATTATTATTACAATGTGAACCCTATTTATATAGAACAAGCCCACCAAAGGGGCTACTGACTAGAAATTCAAGCTTCTTAAACTTATTATTATTATTATTATTATTATTATTATTATTATTATTATTATTATTATTATTATTATTATTATTATAGAGATGGTGAACCATATTCATATGGAAAAAGCCCACCAAAGAAGCCACTGACTTGAAATTGAAGCCTTCAAAGAATATTATGGTTTTCATTTGAGAGAGGGAAATACAAAAAGAAGAGATCAATTATTAGAAAAAATAATAACAAATTAATAAATAAATAGATAAAAATGTAAATTATTAAAATACAAGAAAAATTTTATTAGGGTAGTAATGCACTGGACCTTCTCTTGAACTTCTGAAGTTCCAGCTGCACGCCATCCTATTACTGAATAAACTTTATATTTCAGGTACAATCTGAACAAGCAAAAAATGCGCCGAAGTTTCTTCGGCGCATTCGAGTTTTCTGTACAGTCGCGGCCCATGAAACTCAGCCACGGTCCGGTGGTGGCCACAGCCACGGCCCATGAAATCCTTACCCGCGGCCCATGAAACTCAGCCACGGTCCGGTGGTGGTCTCAGCCAGGGCCCATGAAACTCAGCCACGGTCCGGTGGTGGCCTGTGTTGTTGGTACCTATGGAGGTGCCAGAAGGTGACCTCAGCCACGGCCCACGAAATTCTTAGCCGCGGCCCATGACAGTCTTAGTCGCGGCCCATGAAACTCAGCCACGGCCTATGAAATTCTTAGACGCGGCCCTTGAAACTCAGCCACGGTCTGGTGGTGGCCTGTGTTGTTGGTACCTATGGCGACGCCATGAGTACGATTATGGCTAACTTTAACCTTAAATAAAATAAAAACTACTGAGGAGGCTAGAGGGCTGCAATTGGGTATGTTTGATGATTGGAGGGTGGATGATCAACATAAAAATTTGCTGCCCTCTAGCCTCGGTAATTTTTAAGATCTAAGGGCGGACGGAAAAAGTGCGGACGGACAGACAAAGCCGGCACAATATTTTCTTTTACAGAAAACTGCCACAATATTTTCTTTTACAGAAAACTGCCACAATATTTTCTTTTACAGAAAACTGGCACACTATTTTTTTTTACATAAAACTGGCACAATATTTTCTTTTACAGAAAACTAAAAATCAAAGCGTTTTGTCATTAATTGAGAGGTATTTTAAGCTTTTACTAAACTAATATGAAAAAAATAAATCATACATTTCAATATTTAATACCGAAAACATTTCAGCGACCAAAGTTGAAAGTTGAAGAAGTAAATGATTTTCAGACCGTTCGTCCGAATTGGGAAATTTGCAGGACCCTAATAAATCAGTTCAAAGCAAATTATAAACTCAGCAATTAGACATGTTGAAAGTAATTAGTTTTATTAATTTTGCTCTCTCTCTCTTTTCTCTCTCTCTCTCTCTCTCTCTCTCTCTCTCTCTCTCTCTCTCTCTCTCTGTTAAAAATATCAAGTTACGAACAACTCAAATGGGTTCAGAAATTTAGCTCGTTTCACCAAATATGCGGTATGACAAAGACGATATTATTTTGTGAGAGAGAGAGAGAGAGAGAGAGAGAGAGAGAGAGAGAGAGAGAGAGAGATTATGCATTGCAAAATTAAAGGAAATAAAAGTGGAAATAGAATATATATAGTGTATATATATATATATATATATATATTATATATACACACATACACAAACACATATATATACAATGTAAATATGATCAATATAGTATTTGACCCCAAAAACAGCTTCGAGTGATAATATTATATACAAAAGAAAAAAAGCTATACACCACCCCTATGAGAAAATAAAAAAATTAAAATACAACTTTTGTTTCTGAAGACGAATGAAAACTATATATTAACAATTGGAATACCAGTTACGCGTGTAATTGTAATAGCCACAATGCCTTCTCAAGTTCTTGAATTCTATACAATTTTAGGATACGCTTGTCACAACAAAGCCTCAAAATCCAAATACGAGACCATGAAGCAATTCCGACGTCCATAGCAAGATTCGAACCCGCATCCAGAGTATCAGAACGAGGTCGCGTTACCGACCTGACCACGGGGGAAAAATCCAGAAAAACCACCAGAATTCAGAGCAATGAAAAACCCAGCTAGAATTTTAGGGGCAACCAAATAAATCGCCTTGCCCATAATCCAATTTACCTGGCACGCTAACCGTGTAATGAGTAATACCCCTCGCCCCAGTTTCCTAGACAATAACCTCCCAGTTTCCTAGACAATAACCTTTTTCACGCAGATCAATTCCGAATCCTGACAAAATTACAAAAGCCGACAACATCAAACTCATTTAAATTAGTTCATGTTTTTTTTTTGTCTTGAAAACATATTAATATTTAATACCACGTAAATATTAAAAGTAAAAAAATATTAAATTACCAAAAGGGAATGATCTCATTGTCATAAATAGGATATTCCTTCTGGACACTGTATGAGGATACGGTTCACTTATTGTTTTCAATTATTGCCTTTCACACGAGAGAGAGAGAGAGAGAGAGAGAGAGAGAGAGAGAGAGAGAGAGAGAGAGAGAGAGAGAGAGAGAGAGAGATTTTCATTTAAGTAAGGTGATCCCTTCATAATAACCGGAACGGAAAAAAGGATTAAATTGACTGATATTAACATTGGCGGAGAGAGCGAGAGAGAGAGAGAGAGAGGCTTTCATTTATATAAGGTGAACCTTTTATCATAACTGAAACGCGTACAGGATTAAGTTAACCGATATTAAAACGATGACAATTCATGAGATTTTTTATGGCTATTACACAACTGTTTCTCTGTCTCTGTCTCTATCTTTCTCTCTCTGTCTCTCTGTCTCTCACGTACATAAAATATACAAGCACTGTCTGCCATGATAAAAGTAATTCTCTCTCTCTCTCTCTCTCACGTACATAAGATATACGAGCGCTGTCTGCCATGATAAAAGTAATTCTCACTCTCTCTCTCTCTCTCTACCTCACACGTACATAAAATATACGAGCGCTGTCTGCCATGTTAAAAGTAATTTTCTCTCTCTCTCTCTCTCTCTCTCTCTCTCTCTCTCTCTCTCTCTCTCTCTCTCTCTCTCTCTCTCTCTCTCTCATACAAAAATATACAAGCGCTCTGCCTATACGCATAAATATGTAAAGTTCATTTAAAATTACCATTCCTTTCAGAAGAGGACGAGTAAGCACTTTATTTAAAATGTGTATCGTCGTAAGGGAAAAGTAAAGTGAAGTCAACTGAATACCAAGGAGAGAGAGAGAGAGAGAGAGAGAGAGAGAGAGAGAGAGAGAGAGAGAGAGAGAGAGAGAGAAATTATGATCAAAATACAAATAAAAAACAACTTATATTGCAGTTGACACGAAGAGCGTTTTCAATGAAGAGGCACGTACAAAAAAATGGAGAGAGAGAGAGAGAGAGAGAGAGAGAGAGAGAGAGAGAGAGAGAGAGAGAGAGAGAGAGAGAGAGAGAATGTTTATGATCAAAAGGCCACTTTTAGATATATCAAGCGGAATAGTCTGTCATACTAATTTACACACACACAGAGAGAGAGAGAGAGAGAGAGAGAGAGAGAGAGAGAGAGAGAGAGAGAGAGAGAGAGATGCGATTATGATCGGAAAGTAAAGCAAAAACTGCTTCTGCATTTTACCCGGAGAAAGTTCTCAATGAAGAGGCACGCACGATAAAAATTAAAAATAAAGAAAAGAACAGAGAGAAGAGAGAGAGAGAGAGAGAGAGAGAGAGAGAGAGAGAGAGAGAGAGAATTACGATCAGAAGGTAAAGCAAAAAGTATTTCTTTCGAACGCGCGACAAAAAAAAAAAAAGCAAAGAAGTAAAAAAATTTAAAAACCAGGAACTAAGACCAGTACTTTTCCAGAGAGCTTCTCAAAGTGGGTCTCTTAAAAACTGGGTCTCTTAAAATGCGTGCGGTATCACATTCATCATATTCATCGTCTCCTTGTGTTGACACTCTGTCATCTTGTTTCTAAAGCGAAAAGGCACAAGATCTATTCGAAATCTATAGCGAGAAGCCACAAGATTTTTTCGAAATCTAATTAAAATTTCCACGGTGCATGACGACCACACGAAAACTATAAAAAAAATTTTTAGAAAAGGACCACTTAACTACTGTAGATACTACAGTAGGTTCTATGTAAGACATTGCCTGAACATTTTAACTTTTATATAAAAAATAGGTTACAGAAAGCATATAAAAAAAATTTTTAGAAAAGGACCACTTAACTACTGTAGATGCCTGAACATTTTAACTTTTATATAAAAAATAGGTTACAGAAAGCAAATACAACTTCAACTTGATTTTTGTATAATGTAAAAAAGTATTTAATGTAAAAGAAGCTTAGAGGTTGGTTGGTAAAAATGACGTCAATATTTGAAAAAACTGACATCATAAGTCTCCTAGAACAATAATTACCCCGTGATATTCACAATATTTACATATATATTAAAAAACTGAAGTAAGAGTTAATCTTCCATTAAGCATACACGATAATAACAGGAATGGAGAACACGAAAAAAATTATATAAGCTTCTCGGGTGAGGATTTTTTTTTCCAGTTCTCTGTAAAAGAAAACTATTGTGCCGGCTTTGTCTGTCCGTCCGCACTTTTTCTGTCCGCCCTCAGATCTTAAAAACTACTGAGGCTAGAGGGCTGCAAATTGGTATGTTCATCATCCACCGTCCGATCCCCAAACATACCAAATTGCAGCCCTCTAGCCTCAGTAGTTTTCATTTTATTTAAGGTTAAAGTTAACCATGGATCGGGCATCTGGCAACGATATAGGATAGGCCACCACGGGCCCGTGGTTAAAGTTTCATGTGCCGCGGCCCATCCACCAATATACCGAGACCACCGAAAGATAAGATTTATTTCCGGTGGCCTTGATTATACGATGTACAGAAAACTCAGTTGCGGAGCATTTTTTACTTATTTTTTTTTTAGGGCTGAAAACTTCGTTGATAAGCTTCGAACGCAGGCAGACCTCTCAAGAGCAACTCTAAGAGGCTGTTGTTTCTGAAGGAGGAGAGAAAATGTTATCTCATCTCATCTCTTCGCCTAAGTAGAGGAGATATTTTGCAAGACTCCGCAGGCAGTGATATCAGTCTTCATTCAAACCAGTTTTTTGAGTGCCTTTTTTTTTGATGTTCACAAAATACACGTGTGGAAAAAATGATGAAATTTTTAAAAGGGGTTCCATGGTAAAATCTCTTATCTACTGAATGTGTTTTTTTAGTTAATTTTTTTTCCTTTATAAAGTATTTTTTTTTTAAGGACAACAAGAGTATTCATTATGTTTTTTATGCACTTACTTTACACCGACATGGAAAATATTCCAACATACGCACATATACATATACATACACACATACATACATATATATATATGTATGTATGTACGCGTATGTATGTATATGTATGCGGGTAAGTTGGAATAGTTTCCATGTCCGTCCAGAGTAAGTGTAGATAAAACCATAATGAATACTCTTGTTGTCCTTGAAAAAAATTAAAAAAAAATATATATATATACATATATATATATATATATATATATATATATATATATATATATATATATATATATATATATATATATATATATATATATATATATATAGAGAGAGAGAGAGAGAGAGAGAGAGAGAGAGAGAGAGAGAGAGAGAGAGAGAGAGAGAAAGTACTTCAACCAACATTTAGCAAGAGGACTGAAACGCAACAGAGAGAGAGAGAGAGAGAGAGAGAACTTTGGAAACTGTACCGCCCAGCCTTTATGAAACCACAACAGGAGAACTCAGAACAAGTCTGAGGAGAGGAAATTCAATAGGAATCCCTGAACGAACGCAAACCAACGAGAACATCGCTTTTGTACGATCAAAAGGACAAAACAATTTGCAAACGTGGGAAAGTATCAGTAACGTTGGGAAACAAAAAATGCGCCGAAGTTTCTTCGGCGCAATCGATTTTTCTGTGCAGCGTATCATCAAGGTCGCCGAAAATTGATCTATCTTTCGGTTGTCTCGGCATAATGCTGTATGAACCGCGGCCCATGAAACTTTAACGACGATCCGGTGGTGGCCTATCCTATATCGTTGCCAGAAGCACGGTTATGGCTAAATTTTACCTTGAATAAAATGAAAACTACTGAGGCTAGGGGGCTGCAATTTGGTTATGTTCATCATCCGCCCTCCAATCATCAACGATATAGGACAGGCAACCACCGGGCCGTGGTTAGTTTCATGGGCCGCGGCTCATACAGCATTATACCGAGACCACCGAAAGATAGATCTATTTTCGGTGGCCTTGATTTAACGCTGTACAGAAACTCGATTGCACCGAAGAAACTTCGGCGCATTTTTTACTTGTTTGCTTTGTGGAACCCTGTCAAAAATGGATTCAAGCAAGAATTGTTTTCCTCTGATTAGTAGTACCACATGTCAATAAACCCAAGAAAACTCTCAAGAGAAATTGCACTTCATAGTCGTTGGTGAACACAATACTGCCCTAAAATGGAAAACTGCAATATCTGCAAAAATACAGAAGTGAGAAAAATGGTAGATACTGCAGTTTTCCCTTGCCTTACTACTGATTTTGCAGATACTGCAAATGGACCCTCTAAATATCCGTGGAAAGCATTGAAGAATCATTCTGAAACTGCAGTAACTTGTGTATTAGTGTTTTTTTTTATGTTTTACAGTTCGATACTGATCTGTTAAGAGTTTTTTTTTGCTTCAAAGTTCGATACTGATCTGTTAGAGAGAATGTTTTTTTCATGTTTCAAAGTTCGATACTGATCTATTAAAGAGAATGTTTTTTATATGTTTCAAAATTAGATACTGATCTGTTCAAGAGAAAGCATTTTTCATGTTTCAAAGTACGATATTGATCTGTTCAGGGGAACGTTTTTTTTTTTTTTATTTCAAAGTTCGATACTGATCTGTTAAAGGGAATTTTTTTTTTTTATATTTCAAATTTCGATACTGATCTGTTAAAGGGAATGTTTTTACCGGTTAGGAAAAAACAACCGCTAAAATGTTCCCCCACAAAATATAAAAAAACACCTGAGTGACAACAAAGGTGACACTGACGAACTGGAAAAATAAATCATTAATGAAGGGGAAAGACGATAAATGAAATCACCAAAAATATACAAAAAAAAAAAGGGGGTGGTTGGAGGGGGAGCAATGGTCCACCTATTCCAAATTAAAAATCAAATAAAAACTGAAAGAATATGAATACAAAGACCAATATAACTCTGATATAAAAGTCATAAAGGAATTGCAAGGGGGGACAAATAATGAAGGGCGCGCATAGGAAAAAAAAAAGGTGAAAAATGAAACAAAAAGAATTTAAAAGATTTTAAAAGTTAACATTAAAAGAAGGGGAACGGAAAAGGTATGTCTTTGAAGCGATGAACGAGAAATATCGATCAAAATAATAATAAGAAAATAGAGCGAAATATTTTGGAAAATGAAAGACTGATTAAGAGGAGAGAGAGAGAGAGAGAGAGAGAGAGAGAGAGAGAGAGAGAGAGAGAAAAAATTTTTCAGATTACTTACTGAAATTTGCATAAACTGAAATTAGAGAAAATAGAAAATAGAGCGAAATCATTCGGGAAATTGAAAGACTGATTAAGAGAGAGAGAGAGAGAGAGAGAGAGAGAGAGAGAGAGAGAGAGAGAGAGAGAGAGAGAGAGAGAGAGAGAGAGTTTTCAGATTAGTGACTGAAATTTGTATAAATTCAAATTAGACAGAAATAGAAAATACAACGAAATTATTCGGGAAAATGAAAGACTGATAGAGAGAGAGAGAGAGAGAGAGAGAGAGAGAGAGAGAGAGAGAGAGAGAGAGAGAGAGAGAGAGAGAGAACTGTCAGAGTAGTGACTGAAATTTGCATGAACTGAAATTAGACAGAAAATAGAAAATAGAGCAAAATTATTCGGGAAATTGAAAGACTGATTAAAAGAGAGAGAGAGAGAGAGAGAGAGAGAGAGAGAGAGAGAGAGAGAGAGAGAGAGAGAGAGAGATTAGTGACTGAAATTTGCATAAACTCAAATTAGACAAGAAATAAAAAGGAGATTTAAAAAAGCGTATGATACGAAAGTATGTCTCAAAAAACTTAAGGCCCTTAAACATGGGAGGTCAAACTAATTATATTCTTAAAAAACTATTAATTTTCTCCTAAAAATATTTTGAAACGTTTTTAAAGGCATGCTTTAAAAAATGTGGACCAAATGATAACAGAAAAAAATTAAAATCTTGATACTTAAACAATAACCTTACAGAAATTTAAAATTAAACAGGCTGATATAAACACACGGAATGAGCAGCAATAAACATCTGACCTAACATGACCTTTTCATTGCCAATTTACTATGACCAGTCACCGTGAAATCTGTTATTTCACGGATAATGACCTTTAATTTCAGCTCAAATCGGTGGCTACGTGTTGACAACAGCAATTATCCATGTTTACGCTGAAACAATAACAAATCTTTGACACGTTCTAAACATTTTCTTATTGAATGACTGCACAGGATCATGTTGGAACTTCAAAAGTTAAAGTGAAAATGCAATGCATTACTACCCTAATAATATTCTTCTTGTATTTTAATACTTTTTTATAAATTTATCTATATATTATTTTTTTTTTATAAGTGGGGTCTTTCTTTCTCTTCTTTCTGTATTTCACTTTATTTCTTTTGAATTCTTCCTAATGAACACCATATTCTTTCCATGCTTGAATTTCAAATCAATGGCCCCTGTTGGCTTGTTCCACATGAATAGGTTTCATCTACTGAATAATAATAATAATAATAATAATAATAATAATAATAATAATAATAATAATAATAATAATAATAATAATAATAATAATAATAACAACTTACTCTTAATTCTTCCTAATGATCACCATATTCTTTGGAAGATTGAATTTCAAGTCAATGGTCCCTTTGTTGGCTTGTTCCAATGAATAGGTTTCATCTACTGAATAATAATAATAATAATAATAATAATAATAATAATAATAATAATAATAATTAATTAATAATAGTAATAAATTCTTTTCATTCTTCCTAATGAACACCATATTCTTTCCATGCTTGAATTTCAAGTCAATGGCTCCTTTTGTGGGTTCGTTCCATATGAATAGGTTTCATCTACTGAATAATAATAATAATAATAATAATAATAATAATAATAATAATAATAATAATAATAATAATAATAATAATAATAATAAATGACGTTGACAGTTCAAATGATTCATTGCATTTCTGTTTCCAATCGACGAATCCAGCATATCTTGCAGATGGAGATTTATATGATGCCGCTTTCTACGATAAAAATAAAATCCACTTCCAGTCCTGTCATTTCAGGCCCGTCCAATATATATCTCTTTCCCTATTGCTTTTATAAAAATCTTTCAACTTCCATCTTCAATTTCCAGTGCGCATCACGTCTCTGTCTTTGAAATAATGGATCACTTTAATCCCTATCTCTGACAAGTTCGATTCCAGAATGATACATGTTCTACGAGTCAACCTAGATCTAAGATGATTGGTGACTCTAAGTCATTCTCCTGGACATTCTGCTTGATCAGAGCGACTATGGGAAGAATGCGGAGGTCATTCTCATCCCGTATTCCCATTCCAGAATGAGCAGCTGGAGTATTTATTGCTGTATGTCTGGCATTACTGAATGCTAATTCTCCTATTTCGATTACGAAGCCAAACTGGTTATCTGAAATATCCCAGTTTCGAAATGAATTAAAATAGTACGTCTGGTTCTTAAATACATACACATACGTCTGGCTCTTAAACACGTATGTTTGGTTCTTGGGCCAGTCTGATTTCACCGTAACGAATCTAAAGGGTTGAACCACTTCCAGTGTTTATAACACGTAAAGACGTAAAGTTCAGTATATCCTCTTCTTTCTCTGCATCTTTGCCCACTTCTGTGTGGGGGTCGATGTTTCTGACAGCCTTCCTCCTCCACCTGGCTCGGTCAAACACAACGTCCTCTGACAATTGTTTGTCTCTCAGATCTTCTCTAACTACATCCATCCACCTTCTCAGCTTCTTTGGTCTTCCTCTTTCTCTCCCACCAGGCACCTCCATCTGCATCACTCTCCTCCCTACGTATGTCTCATCCGTTCTCATCACATGGCCATACCACTGCAGTCTTCTTTCCTGGGCCTTCTACGACTTTAGTAGTTCCCACTATTCTTTGATCTTTGATCCTGTTCATTTTTGTTACTCCACACATCCACCTGAGCATTTTCATCTCTAACGCATCCATTTTCTTCTGTTGAAGTCTCTTGCACGTTAAATTCAGTATATACAGGCAATTATTAAATAAATAACCTTCAACAGCTCACATTACAATGTCAAAAATGACCTTCAAGCCAATTAACTCTAACAAGCTGTAGATATATAAAAACCAGAAACACGTATATTTAAATCTGAAAAAATACAATGTAGAGGCTTCAGAACTGATGATTTATGATTCTTATTCATAATTTTTAAAAAATGCTTCAAAGATTATTTCCTATAACATATACATATATACACATGTATATACAGTGATATATATATATATAATATATATATATATATATATATATATATATATATATATATATATATATATATATAAATTTCTGACTCACGTCAGGATCGAACCCAGGTCTTTCAACTGAAAGGCAAGGGCGCTGCCCACTAGGCCACAGAAGTCATAAAAGTCAGAAATTTATTTCTGTTCACACGTGATTGTGTGTTGATTAGTTCTATGCATACATAGATAGATAAAAATAGACAGATAAGATACAGATAGACATATATCTGTACATATAGTTCTACACGTCATGTCATACGATGACTCTGAGTACAAAAAAATAAAAATAAAAAACAATTTTTCCCCTGATTGATTAGCTGTCACTCAATCAGCCTAAAAAAAAAAAAAAAAAAAAAAAAAGAGATCCGAGACTCAAAATCGGAACAAGATTCCTGATGAGCTTCTCTGACACATGACAATCCCCTTCGCGAGAGGCTGCCAAAAAATGCTTCAATAATTTCGTGTGCTTTTCCTCCAAGAAACGAGAAGAGATGAAAAACAAGTAAAAAAATGCGCCGAAGTTTCTTTGGCACAACCGAGTTCTCTGTACAGCCGCTACGGCGTATAATCAAGGCCACCGAAAATGGATCTAGCTTTTGGTGGTTTCGGTATAATGCTGTATGAGCCGCGGCCCATGAATCTTTAACCACGGGACGGTGGGTGGCCTGGCCTATATCGTTGCCAGGCGCACGATTATGGCTAATTTTAACCTTAAATAAAATAAAAACTACTGAGGTTACAGGGCTGCAAATTGGTATGTTTGATGACTGGAGGGTGGATGATCAACATACCAATTTGCAGCCCTCTAGCCTCAGTAGTTTTAAGATCTGAGGGTGGACAGAAAAAGTGCGGACGGACAGACAAAGCCGGCACAATAGTTTTCTTTTACAGAAAACTAAAATTACTGCGAGGAAAATCTATACGAAACAGCAAGACAGAACGGAAAAATCCGAGGCTGATCGAATTTGCATTTTAACTAGTGGCCAAACTTTTATCCAGCACTTTTTTAAAAAGTGCCCACACTTTTTACACAATTTTCCGAAGCAAGTTGAATTCGGCAGTATAAACATTTTTCAGAAATGTACCCTCTATAATCCGGCATAAATAGTGATGGGGAAAAAATTTGTTCAGATACAAAAAAAAAAAAAAAAAAAAAAATCTCATTTTCCATTAAGCAGTTTTATGAAGGTAACTTTAAGTCCCCAATACTTTAGTTTAGACTTAGCTGGATATAAATATTCATTCTTTTTTTTTATTTAAACAAAATACGACAATTTTTTGCCACCGGAAGCTTTCGCAGACTGAGATACTTCATCAGTTGGACCTTTCCAGTAAATAACTTGGGTTCGTTCAGTGTAAAAACCGGCGTGGCGGAAATCCGCTTTTCATCTTGTAGAAAGGTCAGCGAGAGTCCGTTCGAGACATTGGCTACGACTTCGGTTTTTCCGAAAAAAAGTCCTTTCTATTTCAGGATGTTCCTGGCTTTTTTCAATGGCTGGAAAGTTTGATCCTACGAAAATAGAAAAAAAAAATGATTCTGGAATAAAAAGAACTCCAAAATTATTCCAACTGGGATTCGAATCCCACTGGTGACGAAGCACTTATTATCAATCATAGTTCCCCTTAGGTTTAAGATGTTCCCTCGGTATGGTGAACTGGATATTAGAAGATACTTGTGTCTTGATACTGAATATAAAAAATGTTTATGCATACACACACACACACATATATATACATATATAATATATATATATATAAATATATATAAATACATATGTATATATATATAAGTATATATATATATATAATTATATATATATATATAATATATATATATATATATAAAGTATATATAAATATATGTATATATATATAAGTATATATATATATATAATATATATATATATATATATATATATATATATATATATATAAAACCAAACACAACAAGATTGCAGTGGTTTCTCAGCTGCTACAAATAAACCATTAGATAACTTTCACGAGACCATTTTAAATCAAGCAAATCAATTTGATCAAAAACAACGAATAAATTGAAACACTACCAGTTTAAACGTTTCCCAAATCATTAAACTCGACCTGAGGGAAAGAATGGAAAAAAAGGAAAAATTTGAAAAAAATGAAGAGGGGGGGAAGGGTAATATTTTCCCCGTCCCGATTAATAAAAAATCCAGTGCCAAAAATTGGGATTATATTTTCCCATTAATTTTTTTCCCCCGGTTTGAATGAGGATGAAATATTTAACGGTTCATTATGAGAATCTGTGTGAGTTTTAATATCGAAGTGTTTTTGATGTGTTTTAATATCGATGTGAGTTTATTAAGATGTTTTTTTAATATCGATGTGAGTTTTAATTTTGGTGTCAGTTTTAATAACGATGTGAGTTTTAAATAATTTGTATCGATGTGAGTTTTAATATTCATGATCATGACTGTTTTAATTTCTGTGCCAGTTTTAATGCAGATGTGAGTTTTAATGTGGATGTGGGTTTAAATGTGGATGTGAGTTTTAATGTCCATGTGGGTTTTAATGTGATGTGAGTTTTAATGTCGATGCGGGTTTTAATATGAATGTGAGTTTAAATCAATGTGAGTTTTAATGTCGTTGTGAGTTTTAATATCAATGGTAGTTTTAATGTCGATGTGAGCTTAAGTCAATGTGAGTTTTAATGTCGTTGTGAATTTTAATATGCGTGTGAATCTTAATGTCGATGTGAGTTTTAATGTGGATGAGTTTTAAAATTAATGGGGGTTTTAATGCTCATGTGAGTTTAAATCAATGTGAGTTTTAATGTCGACGTGAATTTTATTGTCAATGTGTGTTTTAATACTGATGTGAGTTTTATGTGAGTTTAAATCAATGTGGGTTTTAATGTCGACGTGAGTTTTATTGTCAATGTGAGTTTTAATACCGATGCGAGTTTTAACGTCGATGTGGGTTTTAATATTGACGTGTTTTGACATCGTTATGAGTTTTAATGTCAATGTGAGTTTTAATATCGACGTGAGTTTAATGTCACTGTGAGTTTTAAACGACGTCACTTGTAATGTCTGTGTGAGTCTCAATATTGATTTGAGTTTTCATGTAGATGTGATCCTTAATATCGATGGGTTTTTATATCGAAGTGAGTTTTAATGTCTATGTGAGTTTGAATACCCGATATAAATATGGATTTACATTTAACGCAATTGCTATCGGAGAGAGAGAGAGAGAGAGAGAGAGAGAGAGAGAGAGAGAGAGAGAGAGAGAGAGAGAGAGAGAGAGAGGACCCCTCCTAACATTACGATCCATGCAAGAACAAACCAACAATGATGAGAGAGAGAGAGAGAGAGAGAGAGAGAGAGAGAGAGAGAGAGAGAGAGAGAGAGAGGGACAGTCTAAAAATACGAGCCCATTCTTCGTTGTCTGAAGAGCTCGTAAGTTTCATGGGAGCCTTACGAGCGGCCATCTCATTCTGACAAGACATTTGTAGCTTCTTAAAAGAAAGAAATTTCACATTACCTGAGGGCAAAATGCAACTAGTTTTATTATGATGTATACACACATATATATACGTAGTATACATACATATATATACATATATATACAGTATATATGAATATATGTACATATATATATACATATAAATAATGAACACAGTCACGTGTGAAACAGAAATAAATTTCTGACCCACATCTCATCAGGATCGAACCCAGGTCTTTCAATGGATTGTGTGGCTTGGTTGGTAGCGGTCTTGTCTTTCAATTGAAAGACGTGGGTTCGATCCTGATGTGAGTCAGAAATTTATATATATATATATATATATATATATATATATATATATATATATATATATATATATATATATATATATATATATATAAATGATTATTATCAACACATGATTCATTTATCACACGTTTTTCACCTGTGGTAATGTGTGATATATATATATATATATATATATATATATATATATATATATATATATATATATATATATATATATATATATATATGTATATATATATATATATGTATATATATATATATTAGAACTAATCAACACATGAGCACGTGTTTCAGAATTCCCTAGGGATTTCGTGAAATCCCTGATTTCACATATTCCCTGGAACATATATATAAAAATTTGAACCAAACAGATGCGTATCTTTATCCATCACGACAACAACTTTAATATAAAACACCTGTCGGGCTAAACAAACGCTCGTAATTAATTACAATGACAGCAACCTTAAAACACCTGCTAAATTAATTACTGTTATGACGAATGAAGGGTAAACGACCATACTACACCCAACAGGGCAATTTGTTACAACTCTCCTGTTGGCCTGGTGAGATACAGTGAGTTTTCAACTGAAATATCGGTAAGTTTCTCTTGAATAATTTTGTATTCATAATCAGTTATATTTGAGACTGTCAGATGTACGGTAACGATACGAAAGGCACGAGGGTCAACTAATTCAGCACTTTTTGATTTTATCTTTCAAATCTGTAATTCCTAAAACACACAGTCTATGGGAAATTTCCTGACAGTACACACACACTCACTCACTCTCTCTCTCTCTCTCTCTCTCTCACACACACACACACAATCACACATTCTTTCTTTCTTTTCTTTCTTTCTCTCTCAATCATGCACTCACACACACAACCACTCTGTCTCTCTCTCTCTCTCTCTCTCAATCACACACACACACAACTCTCTCTCTCTCTCTCTCTCTCTCACACACACACACACACAATCACACTCACACCCAAACACACACACATTCTTTCTTTCTTTCTCTCTCTCTCTCTCTCTCTCTCAATCACACATACACTCACACACACACACAACCACTCTGTCTCTCTCTCTCTCTCTCTCAATCACACACACACACTCTCTCTCTCTCACACAATCACACACACTCTCTCTCTCTCTCTCTCTCTCTCTCTCTCTCTCTCTCTCTCACACACACACACACACACACACACGCACGCAAAAAAAAAAAAAAAAAAAAAAAAAGAATTCGAAATCCTGCGGTCTGCAAACGCTTCAAGAAAAGTGCGGTTGGTTGCCAAGGAAGGGGGTCTTGTAGCCCGTGCACGGCAGCTGTCCTTTCTCCCACAAGAAGAAGAAGAAGAATCGTTTATTATTAACTGAGGTAAAAGTGGAATCAGCCATTCGCAATGGAGGGTCTTAAGGATATCCCACTTTCCCCTCTCACGGCTTTGTAACAGATGCTGGCACGAAAAATTGACAGTGAAATCTGTGACGAACCCCGTACGGTTATAGAAATCGTTCCCCCTCCGTAATCTTGAAAGGAAGAGATGAAAAACCTCACAAAAGGACCTCGTATTCATCTGCGTCAGGTTATTCGAGAGCTGTGATTGCCAAAATTGTTGCTCTGAGACTCGTACTTAAAGATGTAATCAATATTACTATATATTGAGTTAATAATAATAATTCCTTTATTCCACAAATACAGTGGGTATTCTATTACATAAAAAGTATCCATACAGATGACTCTTAAAATTATACAAATACATTGATTAGTACTTTAACTAAAAGGTTCAAGGTGACTCTTAAAACAAAGGCATAATCTGTAGTCTAAAATAAATAGGACTGAATACAAAGATAAAATTACCTATTCGTCTAGTTAAGAACCAAAATTTATTTACATTTATAAAATATCTTAAAGGTTACCATTATCTTTGCTTCTGAAACAGGCGTGACTTCAGTTTTCTCTTCAAAGTAGACAAATTGCTACACTCTTTAATATCCTCCGGCAATGCATTCCAAAGCTTGGGACCCCTGACGGATGTTGCCTTATCGGCCAGGATTGTCCGTCTCCCTGGAACCACCAAATGACTGCTCTGTCTAGTTGGACGTATTCTTCTCTGTTGTATGGTCTCTAGTGGTAATATTCGGGCAGGTATGTGTCCATGCAATACTTTGAAAATAAACAAACAAACATCAAAGATCAAAGACTGCAATCGGTGTTACCATATTTAATACAGTAATGACCAGTAGCTGGAATACAGAATTTAGGCCAAATGCCACACGATGGGACCTACGAGGTCATTTAGCCCTGAAAGGGAAATTGGGAGCAAGAAGGCCTGACAGGTATAACAGGAGGAAAACCTCGCAGCTGCACTATAAAACTAATTGTTAGAGAAGGTGAAGAGGCAGATGGAAGAAAGAGAATATGAACGGAGGTACAGTCAAAGGAATGAAACAGGTTGCAGCTAGGGGCCGAAGGGACCCTGCAAAGAACCTTACGTAATGCTTACAGTGCACCACGTGAGGTGCACTGACGGAACTACTCCCCTAAGGGGGTAATGATTAGTAATGATTGTTAGGCCGAGAACCAAAAAGCATACTTAAGATGGGTCCACAGAAGCTGATGGAAGCTATCAGAAAGGTGTCCATCATTCCAGATCGATATTCTGGAAACCACAAACAAGGCCTGACCAGAATATACAATTACCGACTAAATCATTAACCAACGACACTTAACACCATCCACTGAAAGAAAGGTACCAGTCACCAAATTTAACTGAAGTAAATAGATTGCATGGGCCACTGTCAGAACCCATAACTGTAATAACAGGTACAAAATGCGCCGAAGTTTCTTCTCGGCGCAATCGAGTTTTCTGTACAGCCGCTACAGCGAATAATCAATGCCAACGAAAATAGAACTATCTTTCGTGGTCTCGGTATAATGCTCTATGAGCCGCGGCCCATCAAACTTTAACCACTGCCAAGTGGTGGCCTGATCTATATCGTTGCCACAAGCACGATTATGGCTAAATTTAACCTCAAATAAAATAAAAACTACTGAGGCTAGAAGGCTGCAATTTGGTATGTCTGATGACTGGAGGGTGGATGGTCAACATATCAATTTGCAGCCCTCTAGTCTCAGTAGTTTTTAAGATCTGAGAGCGGATTGAAAAAAAAAAGTGCGGGCAGAAAAAAGCGCGGACGGACAGACAAGGCGCGGCACAATAGTTTTCTATTACATAAACTAAAACCGAGCATGCGAAGGTATAACAGAATATTGGCCAAAAACAAAAGGTGTTAGGAAATTCTCAATCGAACACAGGAAGATGGAAAACAATGGGCCAATCCTCTAATTTTATGTTTGACTTTTCATTGAGATAATAATCGCCACAGTAAAAAGAATTTCTCTTTCTGCAAGAGACATCTCTAATATCAAAAGAAATTGTATCAACAATATCGGGCTAATTACTTACAGTTGAGCAAAGCCTGAACTACGCCGGTCCATGAAGCCTGTTGAATGTTACGTACCTGTAAGGAGATAAGAAATACATATTACTGCTAAATACAAGGACATTAGAACAGAAAAATTTAAAGAAAGATATGAAATATATATATATATATAATTTAATTTTAAATATATATATATATATATATATATATATATATATATATATATATATATATATATGTATGTATATATATATATATATATATATATATATATATATATATATATATATATATATATATATATATATATATATATATATATATATATATATATATATATATATATACACACAGTATATCCTAAGAAACATGAGATCAGCGTCTGCCCTATGAGCCTACAGAGGCCAGGGGACTTTAACTTTAACTTAACAGTATATATAGACGCATGTGTATATGTGAGCAAGAATTTTAATAATTGGGGCATTTCCAGCTTACTTTTGAAAGGTTACAGGCTAGTCATTAATGTACCACAAACAAATTATGAAGATGATACGAAAACAAGAGCAACGCAGATCCGTCAATCAGTTATTTTCTGATTAAAAATAATTATGAACTCGAGAGTAAGTCGAGTCACAGCTTATATAAAGATACTCCAGAAATATACCCAGATTACAAAAGATTCAAAATGCAATTCTAAAACCACAGAAGAAAATCATTGGTTGAATTGAATTGAATATAGAATTTAGGCCATAGGCCAAGCACTGGGACCTATGAGGTCATCCAGCGCTGAAACGGAAACTGAGAGTAAAAGGTTTGACAGGTGTAACAGGAGGAAAACCTCGCAGCTGCACTATGAATCAATTGTTAGGAGAGGGTTGAGGAAAGTAAGATGGAAGAAAGAGAATATGAAAGGAAGTGCAGTAAAAGGAACGAAAGGGGTTGCAGATAGGAGCCTTGGGAAGGAACGCTTTAGAGAGAGAACCTTAAGTAGTGCCTACAGTGCACCGCATGAGGTGCACTGACGGCACTAACCCCCTACGGGGCGCAAGATTAGAAATTGGAATAGAAACTCAAGACTACTCTCGAACATCTAATTAAAGATTTATGAATTAACCTTGGCTCGATTTGAGGGTCCCATTCAAACTTTAATTAATACACAGTTGATTAAAGGCCAAGTTCTATTGGACTGCACGCGAACATAATGAGGCAATAGAACTTACCGAAATAATTGAAACAATTCAATTAACCGTTTCAACCAACTTGAGAATTAAACAAAATAAACCATCTACAGATTATTATTATTATTATTATTATTATTATTATTATTATTATTATTATTGTTTATTATTATTATTATTATTATTATTATTATTGTTATTATTATTATTCAGTAGGTAAAGCCTATTCATATGGAACAAGCCCACCACAGGGGCTTGTTCCATATGAATAGGGGGCACTGGCTTGAAATTCAAGCTTCCAAAGAATATTAAGGCGTTCATTTGAAAGAAGCCACAGAAGATAGTAAGAAATACAGGAAGAAGAGATCATTTATTAGAAAACCGTAAATTTGAAAAGGACATTCTTTTTACAATGAAGTCCAGATCGATGCGATAACAAGCACTGAGAAATGTGCACGCACTCTTGAAAATGAACGCAAGAATTGCCAGAAGGCATTAAATTTAAGAACAGAAAAAGGAACATTCCTTGCCATAAACAACGAGGGAGACAGGAATTAATTATATTAACTGGTCATTACGTCAATTTCATGTATATATATATATATATATATATATATATATATATATATATATTTATAATATAATGTATATATACAAAACAGATTATTGCCTCAAAAGACCCCCAAATTTAGTAAAGCTAGCAGATATATATATATAGATATATATATATATATATATATATATATATATATATATATATATATATATATATATATATATATATATATATATATATATATATATATATATAAATATATATATATATATATATATATATATATATATATATATATATATATATATATATATATATATATATATATATATATATATATATATATATATATATCTTTGACACCAATCTCCTTCTACTGTTTGCCTTCTGAACTGTCCTCCATTATCAGCCAATATTCCCTCTAAATAAGTCTCCTCAGATTTCTACGAGCAGAGAGGGTCAAATAATTGGGCATTTTCGGCTGGGGTGACCTTTTCTTTTCTTTTTTTCATTTTTTGGTCTGAAAGGGACTTTCGAGTTAAAAAGAAAAAAGGTGATAGACCGGATTTATTTCTATGTGCGATTAGATGGCTGTGATTCAGGCCTTGTTTTCTTTATTTTACTTTATAAGTTTTGAGATTTTCGTTTTGGGACTTGTCAACCTGCCATACTAGATGAGTGTAGTAGCGTAGATATTTTAGATTCAACATTCTCTCTCTCTCTCTCTCTCTGTAACGTAAACTTTCATAATTTTCAATTCTACATTCTCCTCCCTCCCTTCAATCTCTCTCTCTCTCTCTCTCTCTCTCTCTCTCTCTCTCTCTCTCTCTCTCATACTAGATGAGTGTAGTAGCGTAGATTTTTAAGATTCAATATTTCTCTCTCTCAGTAATAAACTTTCATAGATTTTTTCATTCTCCTTCCTCCCTTCTCTCTCTCTCTCTCTCTCTCTCTCTCTCTCTCTCTCTCTCTCTCTCTCTCTCTCTCTCTCTCTCTCTCATACTAGATGAGTGTAGTAGCGTAGATTTTTAAGATTCAATATTCTCTCTCTCTCTCAGTAACGTAAACTTTCATAGATTTTCAATTCTACATTCTCCCTTCCTCCCTTCATCTCTCTCTCTCTCTCTCTCTCTCTACCATGTGTAATATCGTAGATTATCAATTCAATAGTCTTCCTTCCTCTTTCTCTCTCTCTCTCTGAAACATGTGTAATATCGTAGATTATTAATTCAATATTCTTCCTTCCTTCTTCCACCTCTCTCTATCTCTCTCTATCATTTGTAGTATCGTATTTTGTAATTCAATATTCTTTCTCTCTCTCTCTCTCTCTCTCTCTCTCTCTCTCTCTCTCTCTCTCTCTCTCTCTCTCTCTTTGTAACATGATCCAGCAGATAATATTGTCTCCCTTCGTATCCCTTCCGTCCCTTGGGACTACCCTGGACGAAAGGTCAGGTAACTCTGACAGGTAATAGGCGAAGTTATCCACGGACTGGTCCTTCTTCTCAGGTGAACGTGCTAGTCTAACAAGTAATTGTTTTTTTTCTTTATCCTTAAAGGCTTCAAATAAACCTATTAAAAATGGGAATAGGCGTTATTAACAGTTGCACAAAAACTGTGGAGTTTCCGTAAGGAGAGTTACATTCTGATTAGGAAAATAACTTTTGAATTGCATGTCATAAAAAATTCATCC